>NC_058404.1:733586-760897 GCF_002201575.2 Neomonachus schauinslandi | reverse complement strand
TACAACATGTTTTTGTTATAAAACAAATAGAGAGGAAGCCATCACATAAGATTTTTCTGCAAGTAAAAGCATTTGATTTTTTATCATTTTCACTGGATTCCTAATCTCTTGAAATTACTTCTTGGAATCTGGTTCACGAGAAAAAAAAGGTCTGCAGATTCAGTGAGAAAACCCAGCTCACGAAAGGACTCAGGGTCTGCGATGGTAACCCTGCCATGCTTTCATCCTCGGGGGGCCCCACGCCAGAGAACCTCTGGCTCATGACACCATCACCCCCCTTCAGGGGCCACGGGCTCGCCCCAGAGACACGGCCAGTTCTGCTTCACACCACAGTAAAGGAGTCCAATGAATTTTTGGTTTCCCAGTGCATGTAAAAGTATGTTTCTACTACACGACAGTTCCGTAAGTGTGCAACAGTATTATGTCTAAAATACTTAAGAATATCTCATTGTTAAAAAACGCTAACATCAACAGTCAGCTGTCAGCAAGTCGTAACCCCTGAACGCAGATCATCATAACAAATACAACAGTCGTGAGAAGGTCTGAAATACTGGGAGAATTACCAGCTGTGCCGCGGAGACACGAAGTGAGCAAAGGCTGTTGGAAAAACGGCACCCCCAACCTGCGAACGCACCACGTCTGCCAAGCAGGCTGAAGCCCGGGGCACCTCGCCTGCCTGTGGATCCTGGCCCTTCCCGATGCCAAGGGGGCAGCCTCATTTCCCAGGAAAACAGACGTAAGCTGACACGGGGATGCCACCCTCCCCCAGCGCAAGTATGTACGAGCCGCCGCCGTGAAAACCAGGAGCACCTTCTGCTCAGACGTCAGTTCCTGACAGCACCTTAACTTCTGCCCCCGTCACAAGTCAGGTGCACGCCACTAAGAAAAACGAGATGCCATCACCTGGTGACAGCACATTTTAGGAACAGAACGCAAACACAGACCATGACTTCTGCTCCCGGGAGGCTCAAATGCGCCGTTTCTTTCCTCGTGGGGAGATACTCAGTGGGGCTCTCGCTGGTCTTAGCAGCTATTCTCCCAACTATTTAGAGATCAGTATGTTTAATGCTCTCATCTCCATTTGCTTAATGCTTTTATTATTTTGTCATTATAATCCCATTAGAAGAGATTCTCATTGCCGTTAGGATCCTTTGTGCAATTGTCATGACTGCTTCTGAGGGACTGTAATAAGGCTGAGCCATCTAGACCCGGGAAGGGCCATCCCCACACCCAGATTTAAATTTCTTCGCGTGCCTACAGTCGACGTGGGGACTGCACATCCGCTGACCCCTTCAGAGCCCAGGGGGCGAGCAGGAGCTATTCCTGCCCTTATCACGCTGCTGTGCGGAGCATTGCTGGTGCCTAAGAGAACAGCAAGCCCACCGGGGGGCGGGGTGGGGGAGGGGGCTGCCACGTTATTTTTGTAATAAGACGTCTTGTACGCGTTCTGCAATTAGCATTTCAGAGCGGCATTGTTTTCATCTTGGAACGCTTAAAGAAACCCGGTCCAATAAACATATCAGAAGTTAAGCTGCTTTGCAAAGGCTTTTAGAGCTTAGAAAACATAAATATCCCTTGAAATGCCTTACCAGACCAATGCGGAATTATGAGCAAGCCGAGAACCCAGCTGCTCCCTCCGTCCCAGACCACCCTCCCCACGGCGCCCAGACCCAACACCCTCTCGATCAACAGTCCACAAGGAGGAGGAATGGTTCTCTGGACTCTATAAAGAATAAGGGCAGTTTTACGGATTTTGCCAGGTATGAGTGAAAACACATACTCCCCCCCAACAACTCAGAATAACCCAACAGAGGCATGAGCTCGAAAGTAAACACATAAAACCCACTGAGAGTCATCTGAAGCAGCAGGTTCCAGCGTGCCTTGCTGGGGAAAGAGATCCTGCGCTATTGGAATGTGTCACATCGTGGGTGCTAGAAACCTGGGGTCTTGACCACATTACGCCACCCTCTGCCATGTGAGGGGACCACCCATCCGCCCATCTGCACACACACCCGGTTTTCTGACAGTCAAGATGCAGGTGTGGACGTCAGCTCTCATCAGAAACCCTGAGGGTAGGAGGTATTCGCTAGGACCAATCTCCGGGGGTAGAATGACTTCATTTCTCAGCACCCAGAGGTGGGACAGAGAGAGGGAGGCAAGCCAGGAAGCCTGTGCCCACTCCAGTCGATGAAGAAGATCTACAAATCACTGGCAGAAGAGGAAGGGAAAGAGAAACAGGCGAAGCTGCCGTCTCGTAACGGAGAGGGTCTGGCTTTTCGGCAAACAAGTCATAAAGCACGGCCACCTTTCCAAGTCGTAAGTCATAAAGTTTAATAGGTTTATTAAGAAATAACTCACTGACTGTAAAAAGACACTCATTGAAAGTACACAATAGCCAAACTATGGAAAGAGCCTAGATGCCCATCAACAGATGAATGGATAAAGAAGATGTGGTTCATATATACAATGGAATATTATTCAGCCCTGAAGAAAATGAAATCTTACCATTTGCAAGGATGTGGATGGAACTAGAGGGTATCATGCTGAGCAAAATAAGTCAATCACAGAAAGATAAATACCATATGATCTCACTCAATATGTGGAATTTAGGAAACACAACAAAGGATCATAGGGGAAGAGAAGGAAAGAAAATAAGATGAAATCAGAGGGAGGCAAACCATAATAGAGAAACTGAGGCTTGCCAGAGGGGAAGAGGTAGGGGATGGGGGATGGGGTAACTGGGTGATGGGCATGAAAGAGGGCATGTGGCGTCATGAGCACTGGGTGTTCCATGCAACTGATGAATCACTGAACTCTACCTCTGAAACTAACGATGTTCTATACTGTTAATTAAGTTGAACTTAAAAATTTTTTAAAAATAAAGTGCACACTGGTTTTTAGCATATTTATAGATGGGAGCAACCGTGAGCACAACCAATTCTAGAACACTGACCTTGCTATGAAAGAACCCCCATACCCGGGGGGCATTCCCGTTCTCCACCCTAGAGACTGGCACTCGAATTTCTGCCTCAGTGCACCAGCCCACTCTGGACGTTCCCCATACACGCAATCACAACATAGGACTCCCTGCGTCCAGCGCCAAGCATCATGCTTTCAAGGTCCATCCACGCTGGGGTGTGCATTATATTCCTTCTTATTCCTCATATCCCACCACCCGGGAACACCACACTTTATTCCTCCGTTCATCTCTCACGGACACCTGGATCATTCGTTCGCTCTTTGGCTGTTAGGAATGCTGCTTCTCTGAACGTCCGTGTACGTGTTTGGCAGGATGTGAGCTTTCACTCTGCTGCACGTACGCCTGCCGATGGGACTGTTGCCTCCCATCCTGAGGGCCGCCCGACTGTCCTCCACCGTGACTGAGCCATTTCGCATTCCCACCAGCAGCACAGCAGGGCTCCACCAGCTCCACATGCGGAGTCCTTGCTACGCTCTGTGGCTTCTCCATCCCTGTAGTTGTCCCGGTAGGTGCCGGACGGCAACTCACTGTAGTCGGGACGTGCGTTTCCCCAGCGCCAATGATACGAGGCATCTTTTCATGAGCTTATCTGACATCTCAGTGTCTTCTTCAGAGACTTGTTTATTCAGAATCTCTGTTTTAGAGCATTTTTAGGCTCAGAAAACTGAGCAGAAAATGCAAGGACCCCATATGCCCACGGACACCCCCCAGACCCCACCCGGCTTCCCCAGGATCCACACCATCAGTAGGGTGGTGCATTCACGGAAACTAATGACCCAACGTCGGCACGCTATTATTAACCCAAGGGCATAGCTTCCTCTAGGGCTCACCCCGCTGTGCAGCTCTACGAGGTCTGATACGCACACAGCGTCACGTGTCCCGCCATCACACACGTCAGCCTTTCATATCACCCCACGGGACCTGGATGGCCTGTCCCCTTACTCTTGGTTCTCTCTCCCCTTGCTTTCCAGTTGGGGCGTTTCCATGCGCATCTCCTCCAGACAGCGGACTCCTGCCTTGGCAGTGTCCAGTCTTCAGTCCCGTTATGGTGTTTCCATTCTCAGAATTTCCTTCTATTCTTCCACCGAGTTCCCATCCCTCTGCTGACACCACGCATGCCTGTTCACTGTTTCCATCAGAGCCCTTGGCCTTCCCAGTACGACAGTTCCAGAACCTCGGCTGTAGCCAAGTCTGATGCCTGTCTCTTCGACTATGCTTTTCGCCTTTTTCTCAGGAAGACTCCAGAACACAGACATGGTGTACCAGGTAAGCGCCTCTAAGGGGAGGGCTGAGAGCCCCCCGCCTGGGACTTGGGCTGTTTCGTGTTTGCTGCAGCTGTGGGTCAGGATGCGAAACTTTCCTCCAGTGTTCTTGTGCTCTTGTCGTCTCTGGGTTTCCCTTACGACTCCTTCTCAAGCAGGACCTGAGCCTGGCAGGGGCCCCCTCGTAGGTGATCCTGTTACTCAGGAGCCCCACTGCTGTGGTGGGAAGATGTGGAGCAGGGAAGGGTCTCCAGTGCCGTGGCTCTGTCTCAGCCTTGCCCCCACCCCGTGTTCCTGGGCTGTGACGGTCTACCGCGTCCCCCCGTGTGACTCCCCTCAGCCACATTACTCAGGCTCTGGGGAAACCCACGTCTGTCAGGCTTGGTAAAATAGTTTCCCACGGAAGGCACGTCTTATTAAGAAGAACAGAAGGCTGGGACACGCTTCAGAATGGTAACTTTCCCTCTTCTCCTGGCCGACGCTTGGGGTGCTCCTTTGATCTTTACCCTGAGAGCCTGGAGGGGCTCCTGGAGGGAAAACTCACAAGGGCAGAGAGGGTCCCCAAGAGCTCAGGCCACTTGTGGGGTCCAGACATCTGTCAAGGTCAGGCGTCCCCACCAGCTGCGCCGCGAGCTGGGCCTCTGTTCCTGGCAAGCCACAGGTCCCTGGCACACCTGTCTGTCCATCTGTCCAGTTTCAGGAGCGGGGATTTGCCCTCTGGCCACAATTCTCTGGTGGATCTAGGAAAACTCGCTGGTTTTCAGTTTGTTCAGCATTGTTCTTGTTGAAAGGACAGAGTGATGACTTCCAGGCTCATACGCTGAACTGGAAACTCTTGGTCCTTGTCCCTTATCAAATGTGTGATTTGCAAATATTTTCCCCTACTCTTCACGTATCTTTTCAGTTCCATGATGGTGTCCTTGAAAGCCTAGATTTTCCAACCTCGATAAAGCCCAATTATCTAGGGAAGTCCTGAGTCGGGACTGACCCTGTCAGGTTCTGAAATCATTACTGAGGATCGTGGTAAGACCCTGACATAAAAGGAAAGACATACTACGAGCAGATATGCCCTGAAGTTTATGGTCAAACATGCTAAATGTAGGCAAAAAGAAAAAAAAGTTAACTTGCTTAAAAGAATATTGCATTGAAATTTTATATTTGCTTAGAAGGTCTTAATTATGTTCCAGTCAGGATGCTCTGGGGTCTGATATGCATCATAGCAAATGCACCAAAAATCTCAAGTGTGCTAGTAAGCCTGAAATTAAGGCCACAGAACATACTAGGAATCAGCACAGCTCAAGTCTATAACATCACGATTTAACTGAATAATTAAAGCATTTTCATATAGTAGACTTTAACAGCATTTTATTAAAACAATTACGTCTTTTAAAAATCACGTATTCCCATTTCTTAGATAGTTACAAGGAGAAAGCTCTTCTTGGTTTGAAAAAACAAACAATAACGTACTTTTCCTTGCAAAGCTTTTCTGATAAATATCCTTATAAAATCTAATCCAATCATGCATGTTTACTTGGGTCCATAAAAGAGTCCTGTTCCCTTCCTGCCACAAAACAAATCTAGCGAGGTCAAGCAGATGATGACACAGGAAGAGCACATCTTACGTCCTTAAGCAGTGGGTGCTGGTAAAAGTGTAATAACTCTTCAACGGGGGAACATGTGTGTATTTTCCTATGTAAAGAACGAACAGCACTGGGGGCACCTGGGTGGTTCGGTCAGTTAAGGATCGGACTCTCGGTTTTGGCTCAGGTCATGATCCCAGGGTCGTGGGACTGAGCCCCACATGAGGCTCTGCCCTCAGCGGGGACTCTGCTGGAGATCCTCTCCCTCTATACTGCCCCCACCCCTGGGCTCAAACATGCACACTCTCTCTAAAATAAATAAATCTTAAGAAAAGAATGAACAGCATGTATTTTTTAATAAAATGTTTCTCCTGTAAACTCAATAACCTATAACTTCAGTGCAACCTGCTCTTCCTTCAAACCCACCCCTGCAAGGGTTTATAAATCTGTCATCAACGACTGTCACCAAATTGGGACCACAGAGAAAGGCGTGACTGCAGCCTTATTCGGCAGAGAGCCTCCAGTGTCGCGGACAAAGGAGAGCCATTCTGACATGAACGTTGGTGGGTATTTCTGCTCAGGTTGGTGAGCAAGACAAAAGCAGAAACGATGAAGACTTGTCAGAGCCTCACCCGCTTGTCGATGATGTGAGCGCTTTCTTTGCTGAACCAGATACTAGTGTTTGAACATTAAAAGAACATTTCCTCAATCTCTGCGCTGTTTACAACCTGATGGTACCCAACTGGCTTTCAAGTTTCATCCGCGCTGATAACAGATCCTTCCCTGTCACCGGCTCACACGGTCGCTGAAGCCATCAATCAGGCCCTGAGAGGAAGCGCGCCAGTTCCCGTGGCAGGGACCCCCGATGCGGCCGATCCCAAACCACGGAGAGCACGTCACTCAACAGGAGCGTGCCCGTGTGCAAGGCTCCCCACAGATGCAACAGACGCAGAGCTTCCAGAGCTCAGGTGATAGTAAAACAGTGACATCACGGAGGATACGCTGTGTTCTGAACATTTGTTACTTTGTGATACAGAGTTCCGAGGTTGTATCGCTTACACCTTTCAGTCGACTTTGCATTTTAAAGCAGGGTCAGGTTAGCAGCAAGGCAGAGTGGGGGGCACTGCCCGTGCGCCTCCCGGCCCCCCCACGTGCACGGGCCCCAACCACCCGCATCTCCAGCACAGGGACACATCGTCATCACCCAGAGTGCACAGTGCACCCCGGGGTCACCCTTGCTCTGTGGGCTTGGGCGCATGTGTAAGGACATGTACCCTCCAGGAGAGCGTCTCAGACTCGTCTCACTGCCCCCAAGTCCTCTGTGCTCCACCTGATCCTCCCTCCCTCCCCCTAACCACCGTATCATTTGATTTTAAACTGAAACACAAATGCCTGCAGATGTGGCCCCAGGCTCTTGGAGGCGGGAGGAGCCCGCACCTGCACATGGGGGGCTCTGCTCCACGGCCGCCCCACCGCGCAACGCGAATCTCCCCCACTGGACGCAAGCATTCTCCACAGTCCTTACAAGGCTGTCCTTTCCTCTGTCCCCTACTGGACAGAAACACACAACAGAGCAGAAAAGGAGGACGGGAGGTGGGGCCGTGCGCCTGCTGCCAGGCTCACACAGGCCCGGCGCTCCGGCGTCTGGCAGGGAGGCCCTCGTGCAGGAGCTCCAAGGGGCAGAAGCAGGGCTGTGCATGGGGCAGAGGCGGCCCCGGAGGCCCCGTGCGGGTCTGCGGCGATCTCCACCAGCTCCAAGTCCTCCCAGCCGTTCTGCCGCGCTCTGCTGGGCTCTTGTTCCATCACAGAGGAATGATTACTCCGCCAGCTGCAAGCTCCCCACGGAATTAAGTGAGCCCACACATTACAGCCACGGGTAAAGTGCCTGGCAGTGGTGAGTCCTCAGGAAGTGTAGCTGGCACCATTATTCTACCATTTTTCCTGCACTGATGGAGGTTGCAGTCAATAAAACACAATATAAATGAAAGTTGCAAGTTTCAATATAAATGGTTTTTCCAAGTTACAATATAAATGAAGGTTGCAATTCAGATGCTGTCTGGAGTCACCAGGTTAAGATTGGACACTCGGGGATTATCAAAAGAAAAGTGAGTAAAACCAATGAATTTCAACTCAGACGCAGTGGGGAGAAGGAAGCTCGCGCAGAGGAAGGAGATGCATCGTCGTCATCATCATCATCATCATCATCATCATCATCATGAAAAACCACCTCTAGGTTGAATATACCTTTCTGGCTTCCTCAAGATTTTATGAACAAGTAAAACAAACTTCTTCAGTGACATCTGTGACACAGATTCACACAGATATTCGTGCATCTCCTCAAAAATACACAACCTGTCCAAGGAAAAAATCCACAATTTCAGACAACTGTGCATTTAAATGCTAAAACACCTTTGTCACATTTTGAATCTTTCTCGTTTCAAACGGAAGTCTAGGCTATGCTATCGTGTTCTTTCCATACCACTGTTCAGCACATATAAGCCTGAAACTCATGAAGTTTTCCAAAAAGACATTCTCTGAGCTTCAGCAAGCAGTGACTCTTTCTCAGGCCAAAGGAGTAAGAATAGCCCACTTATTCTCAAAATCATGAAGACTCAGAACACAGTAGGCACAAATTTCTCAAGCCCATGCGTTATCTGACCCTTCGTCTTAAAAGTGAAACAGACCTTGAACTGGACACACCCCCATTTGCTCAAGGGTAGGATGCACTTCAAGAAACGCGAACCTCAGGAAGACCCTGACGGCCACCAACACAGGTACAGAGGTAGCCCACGCACGGGCAGTGAGGACAACGTGCAGACTGTAGCACAGCAAGCTCTCCCTGAGCCCCGTGAAGGCATCTGCATGATGGAGAAGGATGGACATCCAGGAACGTTTATCTCGGCATCACTGAAGACGGGGGAGATCTAAATGCCCACAATAAAATGCATTATGGAGCATCACAAAACATGTACTCCTCACTTCTGGAAGTTAATTTTCTTAATACTGCCTTATGAAATATGCATCTTCACGTATTGCTAAAGTGGACTATGAGGTACCACATGATGTTCCTTGTCCTCTGACTGATGTTCCTGCGATATTTCCTTCCCCTGGCTGTGAATCCGTATGTTCAAGCCTAACCCCAAGGTGATGGGCTGGGAGGGGAGCCCAGGGGGAGGAGACGAGGTCGTGAGGGTGGAGCCCCCGTGATGGGATCAGTGCTCTCTTCCGAGACCCCCCCGAGCCCCCAGCCCCTCCTCGTGTAGAACACAGGAAGAAGACATCATCCGTGAACCAGAAAGACGCCCTACCAGACCCTGGATCTGCTGGGGCCTTGATCTCAGACAACCAGCCTCCAGAACAGTGAGAAGTAAACGTCTGCTGCTTATAAGCCCTCATCTGTCTGCAGTGTCCCATCACTGCTGCCCGATGGACCAGGACACTGAGGGCCAGAGCCTGTGTTCAGAAACCAAAGTTCGCGGGTGTTTGCCTCTGCCATGTGCCCCAAATGGCTGGTACCAGTGGCCCCGTCATGATCCTGTAAAATGTGGGGGTGTTAGAAATTAAGTGTGGCCTCTTTTGACAGCCACCCTGTTCATCAAGCTCAAGAGCCATCAAAGCAAGAGGAAACCAACATCCTCGAGGCCAAGAGGGTGGGCCAGGTGTGTTACCCAAGCTGCAGCCCAGCACACCTTTTGGGACGGACGGACGCAGGTTTACAAAGACTAGCATGAAGACTGCTGATACGTGAACACCTGAGATTGTTTCTACATTCACAGGACCTGTGGCCAATGGTGGGTAAATGCCCTATGCTGGACAGGGTAAGGGTCTGGCTTGTCCATGACCGTGCAGCTCAGAAGAACCATGGCCCCAGCCTGAGACCTCTCGATGGGACAGGTCTCCACAGAGGAGGCTCTCCTCCAGCTGACACGGCCACGGGCCGTACCACCCTAACAGAGCCACACCATCTTGTCATCAAGAGCTGGCCTCCACTTCCCCTCGCAGCAGGTGCAAAGCCCTCCACCACGAGCACAAGGTGGGAGGACGTTCCCAGCAAAGTCTGCAGCAGGAAGCCAAGGACAGGCCTGTGGACATGGGTTCCCAGTGCCGGCCGGCCAGGCCTCCGCACCCACAGCCAGGCTCACAGTCGCCCGGATGCTCTACGGCAAAGGGCAGACGACCTCCGGAAGCCCACTGCAGACCCCAGGTCAGGCTGAACAGAGAGTCGAGGTTAGATCAAACCAAGGAGGGCAGTTTAACTTCAGTTCATGTTCTCCCTTCTTTCCTCCCTTCCATTATCAGGGTATGACTGACATGTAAAATCTGTGCACGTGTGACCATATAAACCAGTGAGTTTGGGGAAGATACACCCATGAAACCATCATCACGTTCAAGGCACGGTCTGCGACAGGGATTTCCTACCGCCCCATGACGACGATGATGAGTATGTGCATGTGTGGTGAGAACCCCTGACGCAGATCTACCTTCTCAGCGGATCCCGAGCAGGGACCATGGCGGCACTGTGAGCTACAGGCTCCACATGCCAAGCGGATCCCCAGAACGTGCTCATCTTCGTGACCTGGGCGTCATGTCCTGCGACGATGGCCACCACATCGCCCGCCCCCTGGCAACACCAGTCTGCTCCCCACTTGGGCTGGACTACTGGGGACTCCTCACGTGAGCGGGATCATGCCATGTTTGTCTCTCCGTGTCTGGCCTATCCCTCAGCATGACCACCCACAGCCAGCTGGTCAGAAAAGGAAGCAGGTTCTGCCCTGCTCCACGAGTCTTCACCCTCTGTCCAACCGTAATGTTGCTAACCAGGACGAAACACTCTTTCACTGATGTCTTGTTCAATGAATTCCTCCAAACTTAGCAAAAATATCCTACGAGGAAATCTTAATACAAATTGTAAAATAATGAGCCATCAGGGGACGCGAAGTCTGGTGAGGGCTGGGATAATCAGAAGTGAAGGAAAGCTCTCACAAACATTAACCTCGGAAATCTCATTAGCGAGCACATTTAAATCCCCATCATTCTGAGCACCTGCGTCTGTAAAGAGCACAACCTCTAGCCACAGCGCTGGTGGCCTGTGTGAGCATCCAGAGCACCTGTCACACGCGGGACGGGCCCCATCTGCACACCCACCCGTCACACTGCTCAAACAGCAGTTTCTTCCCCGAGTCTCACCCGTTTTCATGACAATTTTGCTACATTCACAGTTTTAGTCAGAATCTGCCCTTCTCTCTCCCAGGACAAACAGAAGTATTTCTATAAACAAGCATTTGTAATGTTAACAATGCCAGAATCTGGAGACAAATTTCTTCTTTCAAATTTCCCATCATTCTGAGGTAGTTTAAGGTGAAAACGTGAAAGAACAGGAGACTATGCCGAGCCCAGGACTGCGGGCAGCACCTCGGACAGCTCCCAGCTCCGTCCCTCCTCGAGCAACCGGGCATCACCAAACACCGGCGTAAAAATCAGGACAGACGTCACGGATGCCGTGAACACTGCACACACTGGGAGCGTGCCTCCCTCTGGGCAGAAAGTCACTACCCACCAGCAGCCTCCGGGGTATCCCAAGGACACGGGTAACAGGCACAGACATTCCTTCCGGTATTTTTTCTTAAGTAGCAAAGTATCAGAAACAAGGTAAAAGGGGTGCCTGGGTGGCTCAGTTGGTTAAGCGACTGCCTTCGGCTCAGGTCATGATCCTGGAGTCCCGGAATCGAGTCCCGCATCGGGCTCCCTGCTCAGCGGGGAGTCTGCTTCTCCCTCTAACCCTCCCCCTTCTCATGCGCTCTGTCTCTATCTCATTCTCTCTCTCGAATAAATAAAATCTTAAAAAAAAAAAAACAAGGTAAAAATTCTACAAATTAGTTGAATTCTTCAGGCATACAACAGAATATTATAAATAATACATTAGAGAAAAGAACCATGGAAAAATATTTACAGTACAATGTTCAGGTAAGAAAATTACAAAACAGTATACACATTCTTCTATTTACATAATCCATATACAGAAAACCTGAATAAAATAAGAATCCAAAAAATAACAGTGATTCTGTCTGGGGAGAAGACGTAGTTGAGATTTTCCTCTGGCTTAACTTAATCTCTTCGTTTTTCCACAAGGTACATGTAGAGTTTTGGTCAAATGTGCAGACCCAGTTTGGATTTACTTCTTGCTCTGAACTCACCCGCCATGCCCTAGGGCTCCGCAAACATGTTTTCTCAACGATTTAACACAGAAAATGCTCCTATCCTAAAACTGTGCTGTGGCGATTACAGCAGAAGATCTAAAACAGTGTTATTTTTATGCATTACTTGGGTCATTTAAACGTTGAGAAAAAACGATATTGAGTGTTTTCCTCTGGAAGTGCTCCACAGTAGATCAGCATCCCTGTCAAACTCTATCACATCAGACAAGTAAACCAAAATCGGTCATGTTGTATTTCTTCACTTCTGATAACTCGGTACCGAGGGGACACACCTTCAGATCACGAGTCGCCTCAGCTGGGCAGGAGACGGAACGTCAGCCTGGGATCCGTACCCGGGCCAGCCCGCCACGGCACGGATGCTGCGGGACACACGGAGCCTCCCAGAAGCCTGGGGTGCTCTGGAGAAGCCAGGAGGGAGGACACTGCATCCATCTGCCCTGGGTACAAAATGTTCAGCTAGACACGGCTGTGCCCAGAGAAGTATCTTCCATGGCTCTGTTTTCCGTCTGAGGAAAGCCACAGTTTCACTGCTCGGCACCGAGTGGCTGAATGGGTGGTCTGTAGGTCGGGATCCCAGGGAGTCCACACCCTTACTGTGGGGGGCCGTGGCGCTGCCGGGCCTGGTGCCCGAGAGAGCACAGCTCCTGGCCGCTCCTGACCTGGAGCCCCTTCCCCCCTGCAGACAGTCTGCAGCTGTGGGGCACAGCAGACCATCTGCCACGTCCCTGAGGAGACCTGCATCTGGTGCTGGACGTGAGAGGTGGCTCCCTGGGGATGGGGGAGGGAGCCCAGGAGGGCAGAGGAGCAGAGAGAGAACCCAGCAGAGAGCACACAGCTAGGGCAGGGTGGGCTCCGGGACTCCATCGGTGAGTTCTCCTGACCAGGGCCGGCGTGCTGGCCTTAGGCATCCTCCCTCAGCCTCTTTGGCTGGATCTCCATCCTCCTGAACTTTGGCTCCAGGACTCATCCACCCACCCTCGCCCGCTGTGGTCACCCAAGCCCTGGCTGTGGATAAGTCCCCACGTCCGTCTCCAGACTCACACCCAGTGGCCTGTGCGGGACTTGTCCCTGAACCTCAAACAGGCCACGCAAACGCAGCGAGGTCCAATGCTGAATTCTGGACTCCCACCCAACACCTGTTCCTGTTCCTCTTTTTCCTCTCAATTAACAGCAAGTCCATGCTAGTGATGGCCTGGGTCTGAAGCCTGGCTTGTCCCCAGACCTGCTGCATCCACGGAACACACGGCAGTCCCGTCAGTGGATCCTACAAGCATCAGACCAAAGCATCGCCCGTCTTGCTCTCCTCACCCTCTTCAGTGCCACGACCCCAAACCACCCACCATCTGTCCCCCAGATGACTGCCCTCCCTGCCCATGGGCCTTCCTGCTCCTCGGTGGTTTCCTGTGTGATTCAGGTCAAGACCCTGTCGGCTCGAGACACTCGGGGGCTCCCCTATGTCATTCACCCCAAACCATAGCCTGTGCTGAGTCCCTGTGATTCTGCAGACCTCCCAGTCACTGGGGCCAGATTGTCTGTCCACGCATCTTCCTGGAGAGCTCTGTGCACCCTGCCTGGGTCTGCACAACCACCCACATCTTGTCGAGCCCCTCCCGGTGTCACCTCCTCAGAGGGGCCTACGCCACCTTCCTCCAGAACCTGGCACACAGGCGTTCCACGACTGTGGGGTAACAGTTCCAGGAACGCACATCCACATAAGACAAGGACCAGGCACCAGGTGGGACACACAGACCTACAAGCAAATACCTGTCACGTGCTTGATGAGGGTGGTAGCGGGGGCGTGGATTTCATGGAGAACGTGCCCTGTTACGCAGCACTGGGCAAGCTCTGTGCTTCTTGGCCTCTTGGCTCTGAACGGCAGCCAGCTGGGGTGAGTCCCCCGTGGGCCCCTCTTGCCTGAGACTGGCCGCAGCCCTCAGGAGCCCCAGAGCCCTGCCTCCAGAAAGTGCCATCTCATTTCCATCTGACAGGCAACTCTGTGGTTTTTGTCCAAAAGGAGCCCCGGATCCCTGACCGTTGCCAGCGTAAACCCACTGTGCCCAGCCATAAGCAGCCCCTGAGCCAGCTCTTGGGAGGAGCCTGGAGCTCTGGGTCCGCTGCAGTCCCAGAGCCGGATGCCTTAACTTTCTCCTCTCAGCAAGGCCCAGAGGGACAGTGCCCTCAACACATACCCATGAACAGCATGGCCTCCAGGGGTGGGGGGCATGGTCCCACCTGCCGGCTCCTGGCCACCTGCCGGCTCCCGGCCAGTCATCCCACTGGTTCCTGTGCCCACGGCGGTAACTCACGTGCTTACCGCTAAAATTCACTAAGTTCACCCTCTGTGTGTATGTCTTACTTCAATATTTAGAAATAGAGACTATCTGAGCATACAGCCCCAGACCCCCTTGCACGCTGATGCCCCCCTACACGAGCACGCAGCCTCAGACCCCCTCCCTGGACACTGCCCTGCACGCTGACGCCCCCCTACACGAGCACGCAGTCTCAGACCCCTCCCTGGACACTGTGCATCCTCACAGCCAGACTCTGACCCCCGTCAGCGTGGACACTGGCCTCCCCGGCACCCTGCTGACCAGGAGCTGGCCCTTCAGAGAGCGTGACCCCCCTCGGCATGGACACCAGCCTCCCCGGCGCCCTGCTGACCAGGAGCTGGCCCTTTAGAGAGTGTGACCCCCCCTTGGCGTGGACACCAGCCTCCCCGGGGCCCTGCTGACCAGGAGCTGGCCTTTCAGAGAGCATGACCCCCCTCAGCGTGGACACCAGCCTCCCCGGGGCCCTGCTGACCAGGAGCTGGCCTTTCAGGGAGCGTGACCCCCATCGACGTGGACACCAGTGTCCCCAGGGCGCGGGTCCTCAGATGCTGGAGGCTGCAGAGGCCCCGTGTGTGGAGGTCCTTGCACATTTAAGAGCTGCTCCGACCCCTGCTGGCCCCATGTGTGCTGGTCGTCCTAGAACAAGTCTCTCGCTCCAGCACCAGTGGAGGCCTTCCTGGGGCGTACGGCCATCTAATGCCGAACACAGGCCCCCGTGACAGACCCAGCTCTCCACTCCCAGCCCCACGCTTGGCACACGGCAGCTGGTAAAGCATGTGATGAACGTGTAACAGATCTTTCTAAGCTGACCGTGGACTGAGACGGAGACCCCACCACGCTGGCTGTGCTGGTCTGTCCTTCCGTGTCCAGAGCCCGTGTGAACACTTTCTCTCTTCCTCTGCGTAGATCCTGTTCTCCCAGATCCACAGCACACAAGACAGCAAGGACCGTGCGCTGCTCTAGGTGTGGCCCGGGTGCAGCCCGAGTGATGGACAGTGTCGGCGCCAGGAGAGTGGCCTCGCAGGGTTCTGGGAGTCATGGAAGCCACGTGGAAGGGTCTGACCTTTAACCTGCGGGTCAGGGGTCGGCCAACTGCAGGTGTCACCTGCTTTTATAAAGTTTTATTGGCAGCACTCATGCTCACTTGTGTACACGTGTCCTTGGCCTCTTCGCGGCTACAAGCACAGGAAGAATGACAAGACGGGCAGGCCCGGTGCAGCCCTGGCAGGGCCCGGGGCGAGGGGAGAACACAGGGCCCCTCTCCGAAGATGAAGACTCTCAATGCGGCAAGAGCGAAGCCTCCAGCCTGCAGCCTGTGGACAGAGGGTAACGTACTAGCGTCCGGCCCTTGGCGGAAAAGGCTCAGGCAGCCTGCTCTGGGGGACGGCCCTGCATCTCCCAGCAGAACACCCGTGGGAGTGCCCAACCCCCCTAGCCCATCGGGGGCTTTCTTCTCTTCAGGAAGTGGGCTGCCCACCAGCCATGGGCCCTCGACACTGCCACACTGCAAGACGGAAGCCTTCCAGGCAGATGGAGGAGCTCATCGCGGGCAAGGATGGCACTCCAGGCAGGGGGTCTCCCTCAGCAGGGAGCAGGAGGGGCACCGGGAGCCAAAGACCTCGAAGACCTCGGGGCTGGGCACCTGCTCCAAGGCCTCCTGCGTGGCCCGGCCGCCCACGCCCACCAGGTGGCGCTGCCGTGCAGACCTTCCAGAGGGGCCGGTGGGCTGCTGCTCGGGGCCCACCCCGAGCCCACGGCTCCCGCCTCTTCTCTGCCTTTCAGCGAGCTGGACCGAGCCTCAGGACTAGGGGTGTCCTGCTGCCCAGGAAGGGCGTCCCTCAGAAAACACACTCGATGCAGAGCTGCTCGCCTGGACCCTCGCTTCTTCCCGCGAGGCCACGATTTCTCAAACCAGAGGAGACTCGGTCCAGAGGTATTCCTCCCGCAAGGAGAACCCCCGCCGCTCGCTCTGCCCTTTGCTTGCGCTCACTGTGGTTTCTTAGGCTCCCAGACGTAACTGAAGGAACGAACCAGAGCTGCGGAGAAGGGCCCATTTGGGAAACTTGCAGAAACCATCGGTGTTTTCAGATCCGACATCCGGCGGCAGGGATCATCGTGTGCTTCACCTCAGCCACAGAAGGAAGCCACTGTCCCCACGTCCCTCCTCCTCCGTGACCTCTGCTCTGGTTGATGGCTCTCCGCCGGGGCTGATGCCGGCTCCCCGCGCCCCGCCACACACACGGTGGCCACGACCAGCACAGGCCCGAACGCCGACAAGGCCATGGCTGATGACCCTTACTTCAGAATCTCCACCCCCTCCCGTTCTTCTTTATCTTCTTGAGGATTATATTAAGTAATATGCGCAAACCATTTAGGAAATCATAACGGAGCAAAGTTTGAAAACCTCTCAGTTACCAATGGTGGTATGATACCTAAGCCGCTGTTTGTCGTCCTCCCGGCGTCTAGTGAGCTTGTGAGATCGTCAACAGGAGGCGGCTCGGGGACCCTTGCGGAGCTTACCTCTACTCAGGACAACTGCTTCCACCACCTGCCTTCCTGATATTACCGTTTTAAATTTTCCTTTAAGCCAGAAATAAAAGCAGAAGAAATCCTATCTAGTCATTCATTGTTTTCAACATTGTGTGAGCACGAAAAAAAAAATACCATTTTTCCTGGAGAAGCATTAAATTGCTCGGGCAAAGCGCAGAGTTTTGGGAGAGCGGACGCACTGTCGGCCGGTGGAGGGCACTCTGCGGGCCTCCCCCGAGGGCTCAGCTCAGGCACGGACCCGAAGTCCATGAAGGTCACGCACTCCAGCAGCACGGAACCCGAAGCCACGGTAGCCACGGACCCGGCTGCGTGGTGCTGAGACATGCGTGTCCACACTCAGCTTGGCCACACCAGCTTCCCGGGGCCCCGGCGCCTGGGGAAGAGGCGCTGGAGGCAGACCCGCGATGGCCGAGACGGTTAGCATGCACCTGCCCAGGTGAGCGGGCTGAGACCACACAAGTGTTAGAACACGTGAGGCACACTGGCCACCCGGCTTCCAAGAGATGAACGCGACCCCGTGCCTCCCTGTGCCCCTGCCGTGTTCTCCACGGAGACACGGGAACTCCAACCGCAACCTGCCGGACGAGACATCAGCGGTTTGGACACCCGCATGGCGGCACCTGAGAGCGAGAGGCCGGGGGCCATGACAGCGCCCTCCGTGCAGCTCCCGTCAAAGACACCGCAGCACCCGGTCCGCAAGCTCATGACCCACACGGTGCTGCTACCCCGGGATTTCTGGGAAAAAAACCATTCTTCACAGGAATGAATGCACTTTAAACACGGATGCTCTTTGCTCCTCGGGAGAGCGGAGTAGGAAAGGCAGCGGAGGAGGCAGGCCCGGAAGGCGGCCACAGCTCCACGCAGCCTGGAAAACGGGGCAAGCTCAGGGTCCAGCACTGAACACAGAGTTGCTCCACGGGATGCTCAAGGCACACGCGTCACAGGAAACTTACTCCTTCTCTGCAGGGATGTTTCTTTGAGGATGTTTCCCAAGAGGGAGGGCAGTGGACGCCGCTCCATGGAGGGGCCAGGCGCAAGCGACACACGAGGGGAGGGATGGTGCATACAGGAAGGGGTGTCAGCAGCGGATGGCCTGGCTTCGAAATACGTTCATACTCCCATAAAGCAGTCAGATAAAGGAAAAAGAGACACCAGCAGTTGGGTTTCTGAGGGGGCATTCTGTGCACAAAATCCCAGTTCTCCCCAACACAGGTGTCTGTCAGTGAAACCCTCTGAAGAGAGTGGACGAGCTGAGAAAGTGGCATATTGTGTCCCTGAATGTGTCATGTGCAAGTTCAGAGCATGTCAGAGAGACCTGGGGAAGATTACCCCCCGCCAGCACCCCGCACACCAGCATCCAAGTCCCTTCCCATGAGGGGGCACCCAGGTCGCCCTCCCGATTAGGGCAAATATGCAACAGACTGCACTGCCAAATGGAATCCGTGCCCGAACAAACCTATGAAAACAGAGTTGCATTTATGTTTGCGATCTCAAGATTAGTCCTTTGCAGGCAGAGGTTGGAGTTTTCATCATGGATATTCAAGACAGAATCAGAGATGGACGCTGAGGTCCTGGAGTTCAAGGGCAGACACTTACGGATGACTTCAAATGTCTTCACTAATTCTTGACCATTCTAATGCAGTAATTTTTCACTAAATAGTATCTTAAGATGTAGCGTTCGCTCTCCCACGTGATCTGACGTGAAGAAGCCCTCCTGCGTGTGAGGTGTGCAGCCACGAAGTACACGCTCTCGGGGTGCCCACCGCCCAGAGGGGCCAGCACCATACAGCCCCCGCTCACGGCACATGTGGCCAGTCCACACAGAGGTGTCCCATGGTGCGCACACACAAAATGCCCGCTTAACTTTTTTTTTTAAGCATTTTTTAAAGATTTTATTTATTTATTTGACAGAGAGAGAGGGAACCCAAGCAGGGGGAGTGGGTGAGGGAGAAGCAGGCTTCCCACGGAGCAGGGAGCCCGACGCGGGGCTCGATCCCAAGACCCCGGGATCATGACCTGAGTCGAAGGCAGACGCATAAGGACTGAGCCACCCAGGTGACCCTCTCCTTAACCGTTTTTCTACTGGTTACTGAGTGTGCCGAGCAGCGTGAATACAGCCAGCTGAGGCTGCTGGAAGGGCTGCTTGCAGAGAGGACCCTTGCTGGCATCCTGGACCATGACTGGTAAACCGTCTGTACCCAACACTGATGAAACTTCCCTAAATGCTAAGACTCACTCACTGTGTCTGAACTCATACAAGCAGTGTTGTGTCTGCCGGAACCTTCCTGCCAGGACTCTGGGACTTCCGTGCCTGTGGGCAGCCCCCAGGCAAAGCCTGGACTCCCGGCTCAGGCAAGAACTTCTGACAGGCCACACCCACATGGGGAGAAGACTTGGAAAGTCAGCCTGGTGTCTCCCAGACTCTGCCCCCATGCACCTTCCCCTTTGCTGATGTTACTTTGTACTGTTTCCCAGCACCAAAACTTCTCGGTAAGACTACATCCAGAACCCCACGTGTCCGCTGGAAAAGCACCACACCTGGGGGAGGGGGGCTCCCGGGGACCCCCGCATAGCTGCCATCAGAAGTGGGATTCACTAGGGACGCCTGGGTGGCTCAGTTGGTTAAGCGACTGCCTTCGGCTCAGGTCGTGATCCTGGAGTCCCGGGATCGAGTCCCGCATCGGGCTCCCTGCTCAGCGGGGAGTCTGCTTCTCCCTCTGACCCTCCCCCCTCTCATGTGTTCTCTCTCTCTCTCTCTAATAAATAAATAAAATCTTTAAAAAAAAAAAAAAAAGAAGTGGGTTTCACTAGCCCACCACTGGCTCAGTGGAATACGGTGCAAGCTTGTTTTGAAGGAATGGAGTGGGAGGTGTCAAACCTTGGATGTCTGGGAGGTTCCTGAGTCATCCCCCTCGTGAAACAGCAGAGGCCAGTTGTCAGCTGAAAGGCAATTCGATCCCTTCTCCTAATGTCCTCCATGCCATGGAGCACTGGGTGTGACACGCAAACCATGAGCGTGGATCACCACATCGAAAACTAATGATGCGCTGTATGGTGACTAACATAACAGTCCCAGGTCGAGACCCAGGAGAGAGGACCCGCCGGGTCCTTGGACGGTTTCGGCAGCTCTGGCTAATGCAGGCAGGAAAAAGCGCAGCCCCGCTGATGCCTTTGGGTTTCGTGCTCTCCTCCAGGTGGGGGGGAAAGACCTCACACGTTCCGAAGGTGAGCCTGGATTGCCAAACGGTGCTATGTTTGTGTTACTCTCTCCTCTACATGGGGAGAATAAAGGTTAAACCAGGTCACAGAAGTGGAACCGAGGTTTAGAGAAACCAGGAAAACAGGCCAGAAAATACTCCTGCCGCTGTGGCCTCCCCCTGATTTCCAGCCGCACCCCGCCCCCCCACACCCCCGCCAGGCAGCTGAGATGCTGGCCCAGGAAACACTGAATTCCATGCAAAGGATTTGAGGAAACTTTCACAGAATGTTCTGAATGTCAGAAACAGACCATGTCTGCATTGCTGATAGCAGTCACTATTATTCTGTCCCACTGGAGGGGACAGGAGGAGAGACCACCTCCAGTTGGGGACACACTATTGGAGTTCGGACAAGCAGTTTTTAGTTTGCTAACAAGCCCTCATTAAATCAGATGTCTGCCCTGAGAGCCTGGTGATTTTCCAGCCTGATGTGCATACTCTCAAGTGGTAATGTAGACCCTCAGATGGACAAAACCAAAGGGCTTAGGAGAGGTCTGCTTGTCACCTGGGCTGGGACACAGCCATCCACCCACCTCAGCTTCCATGGCTTACAGAGAAAACCCACTTTTTTTTTTTTGGTAAATCCTAGAGTCACAGATTCTGGCTGAGACCTTGTGCTAAGCTAAACCCTGTGTCCGCTGTGAGCTGATTTGTTCTCAAAACTCATGGTATGGGGCTGAAATCCAGCAAAATCACTGCTCATAGACACAATTCAGACTCAGGGACGGGCAGACAGAGACCTAGTCCAGAGGGGCCCCTGCACTGAAAACCCAGATGCTGGCTGGATGGCCAGCATCCCATCTGGTGCCCACAGGAAAGGGCTTGTTCTCTGGGGGGGCCGTCTGGTCAACTCCACATTTCTCGTACAGAGAACAACCACATCCCCAAGGTGTGATTCCTGCAAAACCAGAATACCAGGGGGCCTGGGGGCCTGTCATGAGGACTACGGCCTTCCGCCCACTCCTGACACCTGGCCTCCCAAGTCCGCAGGACCTGTGTTTGGTCTGACTCTGTTTCCCTTGCCTCCCACTGGGGCCAGCCCCACCCAGGCAGCGTGATGATTAAAAGGCAGTGGTAAAGAAAATATGGTGTATATATATAATGGAGTACTACTCAGCCATCAAAAAGGACGAAATCTTGCCATTTGCATCAACATGGATGGAACTTGAGGGTAGTATGCTAAATGAAGTAAGTCAATCAGAGAAAGACAATTATCATAGGATTTCACTCATATGTGGAATTTAAGAAACAAAACAAGCATGGGGGAAGGGAGGGAAAAATAAAATAAGATGAAATCAGAGAGGGAGACAAACCATGAGAGACTCTTAATCATAGGAAACAAACTGAGAGTTGCTGGAGGGGAGGTGGGTGGGGGGATGGGGTAACTGGGGATGGGCATTAAGGAGGGCACGTGACGTCATGAGCACTGGGTGTTATACGCAACTGATGAATCACTGAACTCTACATCTGAAACTAATGATGTTCTATATGTTAACTAAACTGAATTTAAATAAAAAATTTCTTTAAAAGGGCAGTGGTCTTTCCTAAGATGCTCATTAAATCAGCATAAGAAGGGGGGTCAGGGTGTGCAAAGTTATTTTAAACTTCCCTAAAAATTCAGGATTTCACCCTGACCAACTCCTGAATGAGATGTCCTTTCTGGTTACGTCGTAGAAGGACATCATGTCAACAGCACGTGTCCCCCTCTTGCTCCCACCCATTTTTTTTTATTCTTATGTTAATCCCCATACATTACATCATTAGTTTTAGATGAAGTGTTCCATGATTCATTGTTTGTGCATAACACCCAGTGCTCCATGCAGAACGTGCCCTCTTTAATACCCATCACCAGGCTAACCCATCCCCCACCCCCCTCCCCTCTAGAACCCTCAGTTTGTTTTTCAGAGTCCATCGTCTCTCATGGTTCGTCTACCCCTCCGATTTCCCCCCCTTCATTCTTCCCCTCCTGCTACCTTCTTCTTCTTTTTTTTTTCCTTAACATATATTGCATTATTTGTTTCAGAGGTACAGATCTGAGATTCAACAGTCTTGCACAATTCACAGCGCTTACCAGAGCACATACCCTCCCCAGTGTCTATCACCCAGTCACCCCATCCCTCCCACCCCACCCCCCACTCCAGCAACCCTCAGTTTGTTTCCTGCGATTAAGAATTCCTCATATCAGTGAGGTCATATGATACATGTCTTTCTCTGTTTGACTTATTTCGCTCAACATAATACCCTCCAGTTCCATCCACGTCGTTGCAAATGGCAAGATCTCATTCCTTTTGATGGCTGCATAATATTCCATTGTATATATATATATACCACATCTTCTTTATCCATTCATCTGTCGATGGACATCTTGGCTCTTTCCACAGTTTGGCTATTGTGGACATTGCTGCTATAAACATCGGGGTGCACGTACCCTTTCGGATCCCTACTTTTGTATCTTTGGGGTAAATACCCAGTAGTGCAATTGCTGGATCATAGGGTAGCTCTATTTTCAACTTTTTGAGGAACCTCCATACAGTTTTCCAGAGTGGCTGCACCAGCTTGCATTCCCACCAACAGTGTAGGAGGGTTCCCCTTTCTCCGCATCCCTGCCAACATCCGTCGTTTCCTGACTTGTTAATTTTAGCCATTCTGACTGGTGTGAGGTGGTATCTCATTGAGGTCTTGATTTGGATTTCCCTGCTCCCACCCATTCTGACGGAAGGTCTGCATGAGAATAACAAATGACAGGCAAATATACAGACGTAGTTACCGAATGCGTCACACTGATTTTGTAATAATGGGGAAAACCCCAAACCCAGCCCCTGGAGACACAGGGGGAGGGAGGGGGGAGGACATTAAGGACCATGCTGCCTTTCCAAGCCACTCCCCGGAGCTGCCTATGGACGCCACACACCCCCAGCCCTGCCCTGCCCTGAACACCACCTCTGATGCCGCCCACACTCGGGCAGTGAATACACGGGTACTACGGACAAGGAACACAGGAGCTGACCTCGGGCAGTCCCTGAATCCAAGCATCAAGCTCAAGATGAGGGCTGGACAAGGTGGAGAAGAGGACAGGGTGGGGTCTGGGGGAGACCGTGCAGGGCCGCTGCCCCAACCCCAGGCATCAACAGTGTGCGAAGCGTGTGGCTTCCTCCAGGGACCCTGGGAGCCCAGGGCTTGAAATGCTGGCTTCCAGGTTCAGTAAGCCTCCCTGGTGGACACTCCACCGTGTTGTGACAAGTGGTGGCTGGAGTTATGTCATCCTGAGTGACCCTGAGGCCGCTTGGAAAGGGTGGCTTCCTCGAACGTGGCAGCACAAGATGCTCCTTCCTTTGCTGATGATGCCTTGTGTCCTTTGCTGCAATAAATCATCACCGTGAGCATGACTGCATGCCGAGTCCTGGGACTCCTGGGATGTGGGCAAACCTGGGCGTAATCTTGAGGACTGTATTATTAGATTTCACCCTTTCCTACCTTCAGTAGGACCACAAGCTAGCTGAAAATGACACATAGCTCACACGAGACCTGCCGCCCGGCTCTGTGTGTAGAGCTCCAGCCCTCGCACCCACCACCCGGGAGGGTGCGTGAAGCTCCCACCTCATCTCCCTGCCCCACACAGGCTAGGCGGCAGGGGGAAATGAGTGCTCTCCGGGGCACGTTGGAGGGTTGAAATGAGCTTAGGCACAGGGAGCTGTTTGAACAGAACCTGACATACAACAGGGGCTAGTCATTATTTCCCTATTTGTTTAATCCAAAAAAACAGGAGTCGGAACACTAACCGCCTCTCGTGGCTACAAGTAGGATCTGAATCCAGGTTCAATTCCAAAGTTGTGTTTCTTAAAAAGCACAAAACGGAGATTTAATTCTTTTCATTAGCATTTTTTCTCCATGAAACGGGAGCCATGCAGACTATAACTCAGCTCCTTGCTCAACAGTGATCTTCCGAAAATTATTTTTAAAACAAGCATGTGTCCCTGTTTCATCAAGAGCTCATGGTGCTCTTCCAAACAGCACTATACCTGAGAACATCCATTTGAGTGGAAAACTGATGCTGATATTATCTGATGGTGTGAAAACACGTGCCTGACAAATACTATACACACGCATGTATCTGTGTGCCCCCTGCACACACAATGTACAGTAGGGTGCTACATCCCAAGTGGGGCATGTATGTGCCTGGTGCATGTGCTATTTACTGCACGTGGTCTGTATGTGCACAGTGCATGTGTGTGCCACGTACTGCAGACTGTATACACATGCATGACCCATATCTGTACTTATACTATGTAATGCACACACGCAGTGTGTTTGTGTTGCATGTGTGTGCTGGTCCTGCACAGTGTACATACATGCACACTGCATGCGTGTGCTGGAACCGCATGATGTACATGTGTGCACAGTGCATGTGTGTGCTTGCACTTCTCTTGCACACATGTGCATAGTGTATACATGTGTCTGGGTCGCACTGGACACATACGTGCACAGTGCATACATGTGTGTCCTGCATGGTGTGCATGTGCTGGGTTCACAGATGTGCCACATGCAGCAGATACGACCCAGACGGTACAACGGAGCTCACGGGGCACCTCAGACCCGTGGGTCACACCTCAGGTTCAATGAGGGAGCCTCACACACACAGGAAACCTGCCTGGGTCCTGAGTCTGAAGCACTGAGCTCCATCCGTTCCGTCCCGTTCCCCGCTGCCCATGCTCACCCAGCCAGCGTGAGGAATGCCTGACAGCTCAACGCGTTTTATCTGCATTCCCCGTTTATGTCACTCAAGCACCTTCAATGCTGCCGTTATTATTATACGAATTTTAAAGGTGAAATGGAAAATCAGAGAATTTAAGTAAATGTCAAAAGAGTCATAAAGTAAGTAGCGAAACTCAAACATTAAAGCCAGGTCTTCAGGCTCCAAGCCCCATGGTCTTTCCAGGGCTCTGGTGGCCTTCATTTAAATTCCAAGCATTCTTGTTGCTTTAATACCAGCCAAAAGGTGCTTCTAATTTTCAAGATGAACTGTGACCCCTCTATCCCTGGGTTCCTTTATTGGTAGCTGTAGGGTCTGACCAGCATGTGCAGTCCCTGCATCAGCATCCGTGTCAGCAGCCTGGGATGGTCCCCACATGGCCTCCACCCTGGGACCGCAGCCCACATCCCCCACGTCTGTCACCCACCCTGCTCACCAGCAGGGTCTGGGACTGGCCTCTGCGGCCCTGTCACTTCTTCAGAGACACACTTTGGAGGTTTGTGAGCATAAATATCTTATTTTTGCAGGACAAGCGTCATCTGCCTCTGAACCTCGATCCTTAGTGAGTTTCTACCACGTTTTCTAACACATCTTCTAAGTCCTCTCTGTGGCCTCCCTGGACAGGAGATTCCTCTGGTCTTTGCCGCACCTTGTGCTCTTCCAAGAACCCACGGGCCTGAGGCCGAATGGCGTAAAGGTGGGACAGACCCCCGGCCAGGGCCCTGGGGTGGCCTCAAAGCCACTTACAGCTTCTGACCAGACTGTGCACCAGCCACACAACTCTTCTCCAGCAGCGTGCTGAGAAGCAGGGGCTTCTGCACGCAGCCTCGACGGCCCTCCTGGGTCCTGCTCCAGCCCACAGACCCTGCCTGACCACAACCCCAGTTAACCACCTCCCGTCCCGCTACACCTCACGTCACACTCCAGGCCTTGGACCACCTTCTGCCCACATGGATCTCGCTTCCCACCCTGTCCTCCAGAGAATGTCTGCCCATCCTCAAAACCTGCTCGACCGCTCTGGGAAAAGTGCCCGTGGCTGTACAGACAGAGGTTAGAGCAGGGCCCTCTGCACGGCCACATCCCCCATCCCCCGTGTGAGCTGCTGACTCGGAGAACAGATGCTGCCCTACCTCTGCTCCCCAGAACCTGGGACAGTCCAAGACGCGTCATTAAAACTCCGTGGAACTATCTGAACACAAACTGAGCTCCCCAAGCAAACATACAAGTCTTACCTGGTTGGTCGGCATCACAAGGTGGTCCTAACCATGACATACTTTGCACTTTCTTACAGAATAGAATAAACCAAGTCTAATTACTCGGTGTCACAATATTCTCCAAGAAGAGATGCAGAGGAGCTACCGTGGGGCTCCTGCATCCCAGGCTCCCATCCCAGCAAGGCCATGGAAATGCGGGAAATACACACGTCCTGCAGCTGGGGGGGGGAGGGGGCAGCTGAGGGTCCCACCTGTGACCCTTGTGACATTCAAAAAAACCTGTAGTAGCGAGCATCCCCTCAGAGCAGCTTCCCTTATGTACTCATGGAGAACACAGTTATTTGGGGACAAACGAGTTCACAACTAGACAAGATTTTTAAATAATGCAAGACTGAAAACGTCACTTCTGTTTTGATCCCAACATGGTTTTGGGAGCAGAGGCACCGTATTTTTGCATCAGCGGTGAAGACCCAGCACATGCCTGCTATCTTCCCCAGAGTCCGCGGGCCGGTGACGCGCATGCGATGCATTCAGCACACACGCGGCGGGAGGCCTCAAAGCGGTGGCAGGAAAAGCAGCTTAAGCCCCTCCTTGCCCACGTGTGAAGAGCTGCCCCAATAAACCAGAGAACCTTTGTAAGTAATAACACGTTTTGCAAAACCCAACAGCAGCATCACCCTCAGGCTAGCTGTCAGAGGCTTGAAGAACATTCCTGAGAGGTCTGGAAAGAACACCCTGGTGAAGGGACCCTGACTGTGAGCGACTGGTATTTCAGGATATATTCATGGAGAATGTCAGCACGCCAGGACATCCCTGCGGGCATGGACACCTGACCACCATCTCTGGGGCCTGCAGGAAACTTCAAAATAAGGGCAGGCATTCAGAAAGGGCGGTATTGATCGTGCCCTGGCACCATGAGAAACGTTAAATGGCCTGAGCTGGTGGAACGACTGATGAGAATCCTCCCAGGCACCGCTGGGGGCCTCCTCCTGGCGGGGGCTTTATTTTGTGGAGAAATCTGTGGAAACAGTGACTGACTGTCCTCTCCCGCCCTATCCCCAGGCATCTGCAAACTCCTCATGAAGCACCAGCTCTCCCGCTACCACACAGCTCCCAGGGTGGCCCCCATGGCTCCCGGGGGTGGCTCGTGTGGCTCCCCAGGTGGCCCACGTG
>NC_058404.1:641629-733576 GCF_002201575.2 Neomonachus schauinslandi | reverse complement strand
CATGGCTCCCGGGGGTGGCTCGTGTGGCTCCCCAGGTGGCCCACGTGGCTCTGAGGGGGTGGCCCACGTGGCTCGGGGGGGGCATGTGGCTCCCGGGGGGTGGCCCGCGTGGCTCCCGGGGTGGCCCACATGACTTCCCCAAGTGTTCTTTAATGACCTGGTACTTCGCCTCTGGCCAGGCTCACTCTACGAGCAGACAGGCGGGTGGGCATGCCATCCAGCTCAGCGGTGGTCCTGGGGAAATAAGCGCATGTCCACCAAGCAGGCGTCCTCCGGGGACAGAGCAGGCGTCCTTCCAGGTTCGCCCACTGGCCCCTTCAGCCTTTCCGGCAGGAACACAGGCACATGTGCAGAGGCCACGGCTCTGGGCGGCAGGAGGAGGAGGAGGAAGTGGGCCACGTGCTGAGCATGGCCTCCCTGTCCCCATGCCCACACCACCATGGACTCGTTGGCCCCTGGGGACTACGTGGGTGTAAGTCAGAGGTCGGGGGTGCAGCGGGGCACGGGGAGGAGTCCAGCAGCGGACGGACCTGACGCTGGGTCCCAACCCAACCACCCTTGCGTACAAGGGTGTGCAAAGCGCCCGGGAGCCCCAGCCCCTCCCTCAGAGGAGAGGGACGGCACGCTTGACACGGTCCTAGAGTGTTGGGGTCCCAAGCCCACAACGGCCAAGAAAGAATGCTTGAGACCTCTTTGGTGTAAAAAGGTGGTTTCATGGAAGCACAGGGCAGGACCCGTGGGCAGGAGGAGCTGCTGCCCCCCCAGGCCTTGTGAGGAGCGACTGGTTATGGAGCTGGGGGAGGAAAAGACCAGGGAGGTTTCCAAAAGGCCTTTGATCTGCGAAAGAGCACTCGCAGGATCCTGGAGGCCTGGCTATTGTCAAGCTAAGGATGTCTCTCCCCGCAACGAGGCAGTAACGTTAAGACAGTGGGGAGCTTCCTCGAGGAAGGTTCTGTGCTGCCTGCCTCAAGGGCTGCTCAGTGGGCTGCAGGCTGTAAGGAAATGTAATTTTATCCGCGTTTCCTCCTGCCTTGTTCTCCACACCAACCCCACCGGACAGGGCTTCGGCAAGAACTGAAGTGGACAGTCTTGTAGAGGCCTTCATGGGCCAACATATAAGAACTCAGTGAAAACCTCAGTCCTTTCCCATCTCCTCACAGGGGAGCAAAACACCCTAGCCATGTCATTCCCAATATCCTCTACCTTTCCCCCGAGGAGTCGAAGATCAGGCAGAAGAATCAGGATAAAAAGGCTGGTTTTGAAAGAAGAACTCAAAACACTGAATTTCTTTCAACCTGTTGGTTACCTTCATTTTCTTCATCCTCATATTTCTCAACGTATAATTTTGCAAAGATTTCCAATGTACAGAGAAGCTGCAGAAAGAGGACTTATCTCCAGATTTCCCCACACGACGCTTTCTCACGTGTTCGGTTCTTTCTCGGTCTTCCATGCCTTGTTGTTTTCTGAACCACTTGAGACGATACTGCACACAGAACAGCTTATGGTGACTCGACGTGTTTTCTGAAAGTGGGGACATCTCCGTGGTCAGCACAGGACACGGACCTGCCGTCCTCCCGCTCCTGCATGTCAGCCGAGACTGCACACTGCACTCCCTCCTCACGCCTCTGGTTTTCTCTAACCTGGAACCATTTCTCGGGTTTTCTCTCTATATTCTGAAAAATTTCCTCCTTAAAAACTCAAAGAAGAGGGACATCAAATCTGCCAGCCCTCCAGTGAATTACTGAGCGTGTGAGATCCCGAGCTCATGCACTCAGGGGGGCCCCCATGACCTGCGGGGCCCCAGCCATGTGAGGCCCCGGCCAGCGGCGTGCCGTGTCTGGACCAACAGCGTGTGTGGATACCACGGGGAGGGGGGGCTGCTGACGGAGAACAATCAGGAAAACCCACCCGCCCCACGTGGAGGTCTCTGGACCTCTGTTTTCACTTGAGTGTTGCCTAGAAGGCATTTCTGGAAAGAGAATGTTCCTCAGATAAAAATTATAAAATACGCACAAGGCAGATAATCCTGTAATTTCTTCCCACACACAGGGACCAGGCGGTACTGCTCAAAGTCTCTCTCTGACAAGACAGCCCAAAAGGACTCCAGTGGACGGAACCAGGGTCTTAAAGACTGCCGGTAGCTGGAGGAGAGAAGCAACATTCTAGGCTTCTAGATACATCCCACTTCATCGAGATCCGCAAAGAATGGAGATCAAAGGTATAACAGGATTCTAAAGGTTTTAAAGAGAGAAAAATGCCACGTGGGGCCCTTTCCTGTGTGGACACCACGGTGTGCTGGCTGGTGGGGCACAGCACTCAGGGGAGGGCGGGCACTGCGTTCCGTCCGCTCGATGAGCGGCAGGGGAAAGTTCGATGTCAGAGGATGAGGGAGGCCACGTGGACGCGGGGAACCTGGGCGGTGGGCGGCGTTCCAGGGGCTGCAGTTCGCAGGATCTGTAGCGGCGGCGTCAGAAGCCCCAGCAGCTCCGTGGAGCCGGGGAATGTAAAACGCAGCCCGAGGTGGCATCTTACTGCCCGTGATCCGGCTGCTTCCCAGAGCCGGGAGGCCGGAGAGGGACGGGGGACCCCTCCTCAGGCTGGTGTGGCTGGTGTAGCCACTGTGGGCACACACCCGCCTGGTGTCCGCGGCTCACCAGCCCTCAGAGATGGGGCTCAGCTGGGCAGGAGTGCAAGGCCCTCACCCCAGCTCCTGTGTACGCTGGCCCACGAGGTTCCTCCACACGCACATGGGTGTGTTGTGCTGCAGCTACTCCCCGACCCCTGCCGCGCCCGGGAGTCCTTCCCTGTGACTCCGCAGCTTTCCCGGGCCTTGAAGGACAGCGCACACTCTGTTCCGCACCTCCCTCCCCAGAGCCCACAGAATCCTCCCTCAGTGCAATCCCCAAGGGAATTTTCGGACTAAGATCTCTCCCTTCCATCATCACACGAACCGACGTCCGTCTGAGCTTCGTGTTCACGAGGACGGGACCGTCGCTCGCGCGCCCCCATCAATGGCTCCCGGCGACCGCCCCAAGTGTGCCTGTCTCTACAGCTCTGGACCCCCGAGGGCATCTGTCCACGCGAACGGTGACACCTGCCTGGTGTCCCTCCCCCGCTCCGCGTCCTCTGGTTCCTCGCCAAGTCCTACACCACAGCCGAGCCCCGGGTGCCCTACTGTGTTCAGTCTCCGAGCCTCGCTCCTCCACGACCTACGCTCTCCACGCCTGCCCGGCTGGCGCCTGCTCACCTAAGACTCGGCCTTGAGCATGCTCTGCGAACCTGTCCTGCCGGCTCCTGAGGCATCGGATGGTATGCATCGCATACCATCCCTGCGGACCCCGACTACACAGTAAGTGTGTGACCCCCAGCCAGCTCCCCAAAGCCCCATAAGCCCCAAGCAGACACCTCATCTGCCTTCACAGACACGGTAAACATGTGAGGACCGACAGGAGGCACTGGATTCTGCAGTCTCTGCTTCCTTTAGGAAGACCGGGTGCTGTGGGGCTTCTGTTTGTGCAGTTACTTCTAGAAATGCTGTAGAAAGACACCAGGATGTGCACACGTGATTCAGGATCCGTAGCCTTCGACCCTCGCACTTACATCAGGGGGCCTGTCTCAGGCTGAAATACCCAGTAAAATCATGATGCAGACGCACGCCAATCCATTCCTCCTTGGAACACAGCACGGAGAATCAGAATCGCAACAGAAAGACAAGTTAATTTCTGAGATGAGAAAACAAAACCACATAGACAAAAGTAATTTGTTCAACGCATTTCAATGACGTCGGACATGGATGCGTCCTTTCCCACTTGAGGATGGAAATAACTCACCGCATGAACCGCGGCAGCCCAGACCAATCCCCCACAGGCACCCTTAGCCTCAGGCCCCACAGTTGCTGCAAACGTCTGAAGGACACGCACGGGGGTCTTCCCGTGTCAGCCCCCGACCAACGCTGCCCCCACGGGCACACAGGAAACTGTCCATGAGGCCAGGCGTTGAGACACATTCTCTTTAAGGCCCGTCCACCCTGGCGCCCCGTGGCTCCAGGCCTTACCTGCACCGAGGGGAGGGGCTCCTCTTATTCCAGGAACACACACAGAGACCCTCACGCTGGGTGAGAAAGGGACAGAGGGTGCTCTCTGGCCCCATCACCAACCAAGCCCCCACATGTGCGTCCTGTTGCTTTCAGCTCCAAGTGACAAGCGTCATGCTGTGGCCTGGGTGTGGCCCCGAGTCACCCCAGCATCACCAAGGTGGTCCCGTGAGCATCTGCTGAGCGTCTGCACGCCCGACTCAGGGCCATCCTCCGCTCCTCCAGGACAGCTGCCCGCACGCCGTCACACTGAGGACAGCAGGTCCGGGCATCACCCCCAGCAGACTTTACTGGAGCACAGCAAGAGATTCACCTGGAGGCGTAAGGTGGCCACGTGGACCCGAATTTTGGTTCAAGGGCCGTGGGCTGGACAGCGAACGTGGGGCTGACCCAGGACTCTCCGACACATCCCAACGCCAGGTCCTTCCCTCGGCCACGAGGAATGCTCGCTGCCCTAACAGACCCACACACAACATGCCCCAGGCGGACCCCACGTAGGAGGCTATGCGGGGAGCCGTATGGGAGCAAGCAGACTGACATGTGCACCACCCAGTGGGCTCCGACACAGAGGGTCCCACGGCCTCGCTCCACCTTGAATGATGCTGCAAACGCTGGACGCTCGAACAACGCGGTTTGACCTGCGCGGTCCCCTTAGCCAGGGCTGCTTTTCCATAAACACAGCAGAATCTTCTGTTCCCTATGACCTTCTAATCACATTCTCTTTTCTCGAGCTCACTCGGTCTCAAGAACACAGCTATGATGCACGTAACATACAAAATGTGCGTTGATCAACGATTTATGTGATCAGTAAGGCTTCCGGTCAGCAGAGGCTATGAGTAGCTAAGATTTGGGGGAGTCCGATGCTGTACGTGGATTTTCGACTGCACAGGTGTGGGGGTGTCCCTGACCTCCACACTGCCCCCGGGCCCCCTGCATTCAAATGCATCACAGAGACATCTGCCGGCCCACACATCGCGTGTGCGCCACTTGGGGCGTGTGCACTCCTGAAGCGTATCTGCTGTCTGTCCTTCCTCGATTCTGCTTCTATTTCTAGGGGAACTCTAAGAACTGCTGAGAACAGAATCTGACCCCTGACCCCATGCCCTGGTGCCCCCATGGAGCCCTTCCCGAGGAGCTCACCACCACACACCGCCCTTTCTCCTTCCTTCCGTGCCCACAGTCCCTCCAAGAGGAACACGAATGGACAATGTCGTTCAGTCTATGACGGGGAGGTCAGGTCTCGGGGGCGAGTTACAGGTCCCCCGGGAGGGCTCTGCTCATGAAGTCCCTCAGAACTGGCCACCCACTAAAGGACGTGCCTGACGCAGCTGCTTCGTGCTGTTCACGAAGTCCGTCAAGCATGTCCCCTACATATCCAGGAGAACTAACGACCTGGGAACCAGCACGTATCTGATGCCCCACCGGACGCCAGGGCCCCGGTATCTGTGACTCATCTGACAGGTGCGTCCACGGAAGAAAGTGCTCACTGCAGAGCCTCCCACAAAGCCTCAGTCGTCCCCGTTCCTGCAGCTGATGTCTGTCTGTAAAGAGTGCGGGCTCTCCTGGACAGGATTCCAGAGCACATGGCATCTGGCACATCTGTCCGGACTTTCGCTAGGTCGCCATCAACCGGCTGACCAGGGGGTTCCGAGGTCCCTGCCGTCTGGCCCCAGGTTTCGGGCAAGAGTCTTGTCTCAAATCGGCCAGGGATTTGTTTTAAGCAGGGGTGGCCGGCACACAGACACAGAAATGACCACCTGAGGAAGGAGTTTCCCCTCACAGACTCCCGGCCACAGGAGGCGTGGCACAGAGGCCACACAGGGAAGCACCAGGCGTGTGGGAAGAGGAAAGCACGGCCAAAGCCTTCCCTGTGGTTTCCCCGGGACACGGGTGGGGCTGGGGCTGGGGCAGCCCAGGGACTGGCCAGTGTGAGTCCTGTCAGGGCCGGCCCCTCGCCGCCCAGCACATGGCTCTGGGCTGAGGGTGGCAGGTGGACGTGGCCCAGGAACCGCCTCCCCCGCCCCGCCGAAGGGGCAGCCCCTGCAGAGCACACAAGCTCTCGGACGTCACAGCCGCAGAAACAGAAAACAGAAGACGTGCCTACTAATACACCATCCCTCTGAGCCGAGCCCGGGGGGCTCCACGCGGCGAAGCCTGACCCCGCGAGGGAAGGAGACCGCGTCCTCGGGCGCATCCTGCTTCTCGGACCTCCAGGCTCTCCACGGGGTGGGTGTTGGCAGCAGGCCTCCTGGGGTGGCCGACATCCCCTCCCGGAGTCCTTGGTTCCTCCTGACAACGTGCTGGCAGAAGCAGGAGTCCGTGGTCGGTGAGCTGCTCCCCGCTCAACCACAGACCCTACCAGGCCACACTTTGTGGACCTCACCCACGATGGCTCCTGCCTCAGGCCCACTCACGGCCCGGATACCAGGGCTCACGGGCGGGTCCAGGTGAGCCTGCCCGGGCTCCCACGCAGGTGTGACCTGGGATGGTGGATTTTCTGTGTCACTGTGGCTGGACCCCTGCTATCTGGTCCAACACTGTTCTGGGTGAGTCTGTGAGGGTGTTTACAGATGAGATTAACATCTGACTTGGTGACTGAGAAAGTGGCCGGTCCCCCCAGCGTGGGTGGGCTGCGTCCAATCAGTTGAAGGTCGAGTAAGCACACTGAGAGGGACTCCGCCTGACGCGCTCCACACTGGACACTGAGTCTCCTCCTGCCCTCAGACGGACCACACCATTGGCTGTCCTGGGCTCCAGCATGCTCTCGTGTGAATGTGTGTAACACGTATGTGTCTAAACATATGTGTACGTGCTTATATGTGTGTGCTATATGCACGTGTGTTCACATGTAGGGTGTGTACGTGTATGTGTTGTGTGTACACATGTGTCTTTAGCCATGTATGTTTGTGCGTCGTGTGTGTACATGTCTGTGTGTGCGCGTGGTGTGTACGGACATGCGTGTCCGCGTACATACAAGCACATCTGCGTGCGCGTATATGTTTGCATGTTCGTGTGTACGCATCCGCATCCTACTCGTTCTGTTTCTGCAGAGAACCCTCATCTGTCTTCAGACAGAGGCCGCAGAATTGCTCTGTGCCCCACATGGACAACCTAGGAACACTAACCGAGCTCTCTGTATGTGCGTCCATGGGATCGCCCATACCAGAGTCCTGGGCCCACCGCAAGGCCACCCCTTCCCGGCACCACACACAGCATGGCTTCCTTCCCTGGGCCTGGCTCACCCACCTCCGCCCAGAGACCGGAGGCAGCCCATTCCGTACACAAAATCCACAGCACTGCACGTGGCCCTCACACTCTGCTGTGGCTGTCCTGATCCACCACCACCAAGGGCTTTATTCACAAGTCACTAAGGACAATCTGGAAGGAGCCGGCAGGGACCAGCACCCGCAGGCTCGTCCATCCACGCCCGTCCAGGCTGGTGCCTCTTCAGGGGTGACCACAACCCTGCTGCTCTGCAAACCCCGGACGGCCTCCACCCCCGTGCTCCAGGGCGGCTCCTGGCCCGTCTGCAGCAGCCAGAAGTCTGAGGCACGGTGTGGTGCCGGAAAACACGCACCCCTTGAGGATGGGAGACCTCGTCTTTCTACGCTCACAGCTGGTGAAGCGCTGCATGTGGACAAATGAGTCAGTGTCCTTCTGCCTCAGAACGAGATGACCATCGGACGGCCAGACAGACGGCTAACGCTGGCCCCGTGAACATGCCCACGCGTCCCCACTCACTGCAAGGTACAGAAATACTATGTGAGCCCCTCTCTGCACACACCCGTCCCCGAGCTCACACGCCGCTGTGTGCGGTCACCAACACTAAACCTGGGCTTTACGCTCACACACACAGGGGGGACCGACCCAGAGCAGCGGTAACAGCGTCTTTCCCTGACTTGAGGGGCACAGAACTGCCGGTCCCTCTGGAAGAGGATGTTTGCTCGAACTGACCCTGAAGTCACTTACCGGCCACGCTCTCCTGCTGTGAGCTGCTACGCTCCCTGGGCGTGCAGCTAATAAACTTGAGACCTTTGGCAGTCTTTGATTGTTTAATTATTTTAAACACTACTCTCTGAGACATTTTCCCTTCATTAGTTATGCCTTTCTCCTCCATTATGTCCCCTAACAGGGCACCAGTCATCTGATAAAAGCCCATATTCAGTTCAGTTCAATTTAAAAATGTTTTTACACACTGTGCACTGTGCACCCTGTATGAGGGGGTCACCGGAATTGGGCAGGTGCCGTTCTGACCCAGAGGGACCCTACTGGAGATCAGTGCCCCCCGCACTGGACCTCACAAAGCCACCACAGCCCTTCTCCAGCAGAGGCTCTGCACGTCACTCCAGCAACAATAAAACCCGTGCACCACTCTGATGGAGGGTCCAACGCCTCACTTACAGACCAAGCCATTCTGACAGGTCAAGGACATCTCGGCTCGGTGCATAGCACGGCACCCCACTCGGTCCCCGGCTCCAGGAGCCAGCCCCAGGCACCACACACGGTCCCCAGCTTTTCTGCAGCACAAGACCCTGGCTTCACTTCCCCAAAGAAGCACTTTCTTTCTTTCTTTCTTTCTTTCTTTCTTCTTCCTTCCTTCTTTCTTTTCTTCCTTTCTTTTTCTTTCTTTCATTATCTGTGTGTCAGTTCCTAATATTCCTGCACATTCCCCAGCTCACAGCTGAGAGAATGGCTGCTATAAATCAAGTGTGTGCAGCATGATTTATGTGCCATCTGAATACCTGTTCAGCAACGAAATTGCACCCGCTAAATAAGCAAGTCCTTTTTGGAAAAATCAATCACTGTCTTTATCTGATGATTTCATTGAACTTTAAAGCAAGGATATTAAAATACATACTCAAGCTACTCCTAATATATATGGTTTGTGGTTGCAGGTAATAAAAGGTTCTCAGACAAAAAGCACACCAAAATATCACCCTGAACCTCGTATTTGGGCAGTGCTTAAAACTTTATTTTTAAAACTCTACAATAAGTTCCATCAAAGATGAATAAATTCATAGTTTAAAAAAAAAAGCTTTTACCTTTATTGCAGAGTACTTTTACAATAAAATGCCTGGAGTTGAGGGCGCCTGGGTGGCTCGGATGGTTAAGCGTCTGCCTTCGGCTCAGGTCATGATCCCAGGGTCCTGGGATCAAGTCCCGCATCGGGCTCCCTGCTCCTTGGGAGCCTGCTTCTCTCTCTGCCTCTCTCTCTCTGTCTCTCATGAATAAATAAATAAAATCTTTAAAAAAATAAAATAAAATAAAATGCCTGGAGTTGGTACCTCTGAACCCCCTCCCCTCTGGCAATCATCAGTCACAGAATAAAAAAGTCACGGGGTTGAAAAGCGCAGCATAGGGACTGAGTCAGTAATGATGTGGTCATATCATAAGCGACAGGTGGTGACGATATTTACTGTCGTGAGTGTGTCGTAATGCACAGAACTTCAAATCTCATGTTATATACCCGAAACTGATGATACTGTGTGTCAACAATACTTCAGTAAAAACTAATAAAATGAAATGTAATGTTTTCGAGGCGAATATTAAAAGTGTCTTCAATCTCAGAACCAGAAATCCAGCAGGACTCGAGGAGCCTTCAGCATCCACGCCCACCAGGGGCTCAGGAGCTGCCTGTCTTTACTGGAAGCCTCTCTGAGGACAGGGCAGGTGCTGCAAGCAGGTCAGAGGGCAGAGCCGGCTTCTGGGTTAAAGTGGCATCTGGCAAGCCGCTCGCATACAGCCTCTCCCACGTCCGCCGACACGCATACGGTAACACCGAAACCAGGACCCATGCCGACAATCAGCGATCACCTGCCTGAGGCATCCAGCCACAAGGTGCACGAACCCTGGGGCCCACGGCAGACCCGGGATCGAAAGGAAGGGCAGCCCCGAGCCAGGTGTGCCCGACGTGAACCAAGGGAAGGCCCATGTCCCTCTGGCCAGTCCTGCCCCTCAGGGCTCACCACCCACTCGAGCCAGCAGAGCCATGCGGGGGAGGAGCGTGGACGGCAGGGTGAGGAGGCACTCACTTCGGGGTCGCAGCCTCCACAGCATGGCTCCATCTGGACGGGGTGGGGGCAACTGCCTGGGCTCAGAGTCAGCTAACGGGACCAGGCCGGAGGAAACCTGCCTGAGGCCATTCCCGGACTGATGGCGGGCTCCTTATGCCTAAACGGTTAGCGCAAACGATGCCATCCATGCCAAGCACCTGCTCTCCTCTGGGGAGTCTGCATGTCTGGATGAGCCAGGCAGAGGGGGTGTGTGTGTGGCCAGCTCCCCATAAAACCCCAGGCGCTGGTCCCTACAGCCTCCTGGGGACGGTGCTTCGCAGGTGTCCTATAATCACTTGCGGGGGAACATAGCGTGTCCTGCAGGACCGGGCGGGATGGGCCCGGAAGCTGGCCTGGTTCCCCTGTGCACGTCCTCTGCCCTCTCCCTTTGCCTGCTTTCCCATCAGCACAACTACACGCTGGGTCCTGGGAGTCTTACCGAGAATCACTGAGCTGGGGGTGGGCTCGGGCCCCCCACCCCAGGCCAGCTACAGACACGGGACGGAGGAGGTTACTGAAACGGCTACCCAAGCTCAAAGACATTTTGAGTGTAAGACACTCCTTAGCAAAGGGAAGGAAGAGTTCTAGATAAACCCCAGGCCGGGGCAAGGAGACCATGGACAGACGCTGGGAGGGGCAGTGCCCACGTGCCCTCACCCCACATGCACCTGCTCCACACCACCCCCTGTCCAGGCCTCACATTCCCCACGGTAACACTGCCTCCCTCCTCTGGGAGCCCAGGGCCACGTCAGAGCAGGTGACGTGCGTTTCCCCGGCTGCTCATGGGCAGGGTGGGCTCATGGGCTCCCCTCTCTGCCCTGCCCCACCCTGGCCGGCCCCCCATTCTTCACAGGAGGCAGAAGACTGTGAAATACATTCAGGCCTCCTCCTGGGACATGTCGCAGGCCGCATGCAACACCCCCCCCTGCATTCCGCAATCTTAGGCGGGATCCTTGGACAACTTCCCACTAACAGCAAGCCAACTTTAATTACAGTATCAAATTGTTATCAATTTTGTATCAATAGTGTGTTTTTACATGTGAAGATATTTTACTCCCAAAATATGGCTTCTAAAGTGCTGTCTATAGATAGATTTGAGGGTATTTTGTAAAATAATATGCTTTGATATTTTCATTAGTTCATAAAATATATTGTATCATCCTATCTTCAATTCAAACTGCTTTGTGATAACCCAAATACCTGTATATCTAAAAAGCTATAAATGAAGAGGATGGAGTAACACATCTTTAGTTGAGAACTTAAACCAAACAACCATGTGGATCAACATAATTGTCTTCCTGAAAACTAATCTACGGGAACTGCCAGGTTATCTGCAAGGTATTAGTGTAGTTCTTTGTTCAGAGAACAGACTGCTGTGAACCCCTGTACAAGACCCCCGGCCCCGGGCAGAAGTGGACACGACACACCATGAAGCCTAACGCACCATCCTTCCCAAGGAACCACATCCGCACGCTCTGCCCAACAAGATGGGCAAAAGCTGACTCAGGCTGTCGAGCCACACGGGATGACCAGACAACTGGTAAACCCTACTTTCCACTGAAGCCTGACAGAAAAGCACCAGCCCTCTAAATTTTAAGAAACCTGAACTAACTACACCCAAATGGCAGAGCAATATTTTAAAATATTTGGCTCTGATCATGATCTCAGGGTCGTGAGATCAAGCCCCGCATCGGGCTCCGCGCTCGGCCTGGAGTCTGCTTCTCCCTCTGACCCCTCCCATTCTTTCTCTAATAAATAAATAAAATCTTTAAAATAAAAGAGGAACCTTAAATCAAAATTTCTGAACTTGTACAACACACACAATAGCTGCACAATTCAGAGACTGAGATTTAAAATCTGGGGAGACCAGGACACTTGAGAAAATTCATTTGGATTTCAAGTCCACGACTCCCAAATGGCAGCATCAAATATCTCTGTTAACTCCACTCGTCACTCACAGCTTCAGAGAGAAAACTGACCCAAGGACTGGTCTCTGCACAGGACGGATCCACGATGAGAGGTCTCTGAGTCGGGACAGTCACACGGTCGTTCAATCTGGATTTACTCATTTCTGATCAATGTTACTTCACAGGAGAACAGATGGACCTTGGAGACGTTGTCCCAGGACAGTGATAAAGACAAAGAATTGGGGTAAAGAATAAGGTTTTCTGGGGAAACACATTTTCCTAACATGGGAACTGGCTCAGAAGTTCAGGTCCTCGGGGCACCAGAGTGGCTCCGTCAGTGAAGGGTCCTGGGATCGAGCCCTGCATCAGGCTCCCTGCTCGCGGGGAGCCTGCTTCTCCTTCTTCCTCTGCCCCTCCCCCTGCTTGTGCTCCCTCTCTCTCTCTCTCTCTCTCAAGTAAATAATCTCCTTTAAAATTTTTTTAAAAAATTAGAAAAGAATGTTACATAAACAGAAGCATACAGTAATCTTTTGAGATTGGCTTTTCTCACTCAGCATAATTCAATGGAGACTCATCCAAATCGTTACTGTATATGTTGTTCCTTTGTATTGCCTGGGCCCCGCAGAGCAGCCAGTGAGAGCCACTGGAAGGTCCCAGGTGCCTCACACACGCGCTCAGTGGGGATGGCCTCTCTCCCCATAATCGTTCATCCCCTAGGAGCCCCCTCTCCCCGGGGCTCCTGTAAATGGCATCAGGAGGCCTTGCTAAGAACTAGGACAGCATCATTTCCACCTTGTTCTACAGGTTAAAGCACGTCCCAGAGCTATGGCTGGCCCAGATTCAAGGGGTCGGGAAACAGATCCTCCTCATCATGGGGATGGGCAGAGAATTCTGCACACGGTCAGCCCCGCTCACCCCCAAGAAACCGTCTCTCACCTGGAACTGGGTTTCTCCCCATTGGAAAGACGTCTGCAACCAATGACCCACCCACCCGTCCGGTGCTGTAGACATTAGAATTAACATCTTCCAGGGAGAAAAGCATTCCTGGGTAAGTGTGCGTAGCTCGGAGCAGGGTGGCCACACACTCGTCATCTGTGTCCTCCAAAAAGCTCCCATGTTGAAGCCCACCCCTCAAAGCAGCAGTATCAGGACGGGGGCCTTTGGGAGGTGACTCGGTCGTGAGGGAGGGGCCCTCAGGAAAGAGGCATGAGAGAGATCACCTCCCTGCTCTCTGCAGGCGAGAAGGTGGCCTCTGCAAGGCCTCCCCAGGACCCAAATCCTCCGGGGCCCTGACTGTGGACTTCCAGCCTCTAGAAGTGTGAGAACCCCCAGGGAAGCCGAAAACAACCAAGACAAGGGCCGCTGAAGCTACTGAGGAAAAGCAGCGCCATGAGCACATCAGGCCTCGGGGGCGTCTGCACCGGCCCGCTCCGTCTCCCGCTCCCCGCTCGGGGCTGCGTGTCTGCAGCCATGTCCGGGAAAGAACGCGCATGTCCAAACCCGAGTCTTCCTCGTGGCGAAACCGACAAGACTTCCAGCCATTCCCTCGTGCACGTGCGGCTCAGGACGGTTTACTCAGAAGGAAACAATGGCGGCCCCACAAACTTTGGGCATCTGACACCCTCCTGTGCCCAACGAGACAGACCTGGAGGGACGGGCTCCCTCCTAGCCAGTGGAAGCTGAGGGCACCGCCCTGTTCTCAGGGGATGCGAGCCCAAGGAGGCTGCTGATCCTCGCATCGCCCAGGTTAACCCCGACCATGATCCAGCTCCTCAGGAGCTCAGTCCCCGCTCCCGGAACCGAATCCCCATGCTGTTACTACCATCACTGTGCTAACAGTCGGCACTCGGGCCGGGAACAGTAACACGAGGTTCACCTAAGACCTTTCCCTCTTCAGTTCTGGCTGCTAACGAGGTTTGGGTTGGATTTAATGATCAACCCTAGGTTGATAACCCCCATTGATTTTATGTCTGTACGGATGCGGGTGTGTCTTGTCTCACACTGGGAAGAATTTGAGGTCGCTTACAAATTACAGGCCCTACAGTTATTGGTTGTTGCACGATAGCAACACAAACTAATGAGTGAGACACTGAGGCAGAGGATGGAGAGGGCAGGGAAAACACGGACAGAGCTGCAGACAGAGAGATGGACAGGCGGCAGACAGATGACAGACAGATGGTAGATGGATACGGAAATTCACCCTCAGTCACAAGATCACCCCAGAATCCCGGCAACATTCGCGCTCCAGGAATGAGCTTCCTCGGAAGTGGACGACACTGCCAGGGCCCTAATCCATGACCGCAGGGGATGTGGGCCCGGGATGCATGCAAGGACACACCCTGGAGCCACGGCTCGGAGACGTAGGGGCAGACTTCCCCTAACTTCAGGCAACGCTCCGCCACAGACCCTGTGTATCTCTACGGGGCTCTTGAAACACGCTGAGTGCCGTGAACGTGGTGGCCTCCCTCGGCACCTGGCGTCCCTTCTGCTCCCGTGGAATGCAGTCCTGGGATCAGCACCCAGCCGCACCCAGCACCTCGAGGACGAGGAGGTGGACAGAAATCCACACTTCCGACCTCCCCAGAGCGAGAACCTGCACACAAAGCTGAACATTCCCAAGCGAGGAGTCAATTCGAGTCCCCCTGGCACTCGGGGAGTGAAGGTCTCACAGCCCCCAGTTCGGCCCCACACAGGGCAGCCCCAGGAATTTTTCAGGGGGATCATGAAAACAGGTGGGCTCAGACACCAGGTTCGGTCATGAAACAGCCGACGGAGACGCATCCAAACCAGGTCTGGTCTCAAGCCACAGAATTGTATGTCTCCTCATGAAACTGCCACCAAACCACAAACCTCAGTCAGTAAATACATCCACTTGCCTGCACAGAAGTGCCTGCTCCCGGGGTGAGCAGGGCCAGAACTCCGCTTCATCACACCTTCCCAAAGGGGTGACATTTTTCTACTTGGCACAGAGATGCCAGTTAGGCGAGAAGTAGGCCCTCAGGGTTAGGAATAAGCCACGTGGAAAAAAAAAAACAATTTTGGCATTAAAACTATTGATCCATAACTTTCATTCTGGCAGTGATTAAATAGCAGGACTCGGTTTCTACTGAAGTCATAAAGTCAATTTATGAAATAAAGTCCTTTCCAGCAGATGAGGATTTGTTTCTGTCCACACCTTGTGGACACGGGGCCATGGAGACACGGGCTGAGCACGGCGGGCGTCTTCCCAGCTTCTCCTCTGCCCCCCTCACCTTCTTGCGGCCGCCCCTGCCATCCCCACTCCAAGCCACAGCCCAAGGCATCCCACCTGCACACCTCAGAAGCTTTTATAAATATTTTCAGTATCTGGGTAAAGGAAACTTACCTGAAATATTAGTCTTTGACTGAGGTGACATTTCACCCTTAACCAAGTCTGCTCAAATGTCATTCACCTGACATATTGAGAACCATTCAGCACGCCATGGGGGTAAATGCCCCACTTAACTGGACGTCTTTTTGGCATCGAAGCCATCTGGAGCGCTTGCCCATCTGTCCTGAGGCTCCAGAGGCCGAGCTGGTGGCCCCTCACCAGCACCCCTGGCCTGAACCGCCTGTCTGGCACCGTATTTGGTAGGGAAGTCACACCTGGGTAAGGACTCTTTAAGGGTCACTGTGGTGTACTGACGGGAAGTGAACACACATATTTGCATCCCAGCATAGTACTGAGAAGCTGCGCGACAACATGGAAAAGTCACACGTACCTTCGGATCTCCTCGCTCATCTGCAAAATGGGGCGACGTTCCCTACCACACAAGGAAGTTGAAGGACTCACCACAATTGACACGGAAGAGACTTTTAAACCAGAGACACGGTAGAAATCCAAGGTGTGACGTCCACTGTCCCTGCAGAGCTCAAGTTCAACACTGGGTGACACGGCCGTGTGCAGAGCTCGGGAATCACACGCCCGCTGGGTGTGAAACTGTGCCCACCCATGCACCAGCCTCCCCTGCCCCCGGGGATTGGGAACCAGGTCCTCGAGACAGGGCTGAGGCAAAGAGCGCAAACTCATTCACTGACTTTCCCAGATGTGCCCATCATGAAATTAAAAGCTTTTTAAAACCTCAGCTCTGGGCGCCTGGGTGGGTCAGTTGGTTAAGCGTCTGCCTTCGGCTCAGGTCATGATCCCGGGGTCCTGGGATCGAGTCCCGCATCGGGCTCCCTGCTCTGCGGGGAGCCTGCTTCTCCCTCTCCCACTCCCCCTGCTTGTGTTCCCTCTCTTGCTGTGTCTCTCTCTGTCAAATAAATAAATAAAAAATCTTTAAAAAAAAAAAAAAAAAAAAAAAACCTCAGCTCTGAAGAAACAGAGATTTGGACGGACCAAACCCCGTCATCCCTGCTATTTCAACAAGTCTGCTCTCTCTGCCATTTTGAACTCTGTCTGCAAATGGCCCCAGTGGGTGTCCATATTGCAATAGCCATGTTCACCGAGGAGTTCAGTAATGTGTAATTAAGCTTCCAAAACCTTATGTAATAGTGCATTTAGACTCTACATCCAAATAGAAATTATAAAAAATATTTGCTCAACCTGAATAGATCTTTTCAACTAAATACCCTGTAACGTTCAACTTCAAGTCAAGACTTTACTCAGCCGACACACAACTGAAGAGTGTGGCCCCGCAGGGAGAGCGCACGCGGACGGACCGTATCCCCCAGACCAACACCCCAGGCCGGACGCGTGGAAACAAAGGCAGGAGCCGGGGGGTGAAGGTGAGCCAGTTCTTCCCAGACGCTGAGGGCAGGGGGCCGAGAACGCCTCCCGGACCCTCGCTCAGCAACGAGTGGCGGGAGCACACAGCACAGAAACTGGGGCTTCCTGCCCCCACTCTCGCCGCTGAACACTAACCAGCCTCTCATGGGCAGGGACCTGGCGATAACCGGTCAGTACACTGACGCCCTCCATGAATCCACGAACACACGGAAGCCAGCTCCACAGAATGTATGGAAAATACTTCACATCTTTCCACACCAATTTTTATATACAAATTATTTCACATTTTTTGTTCTGTCAAGTAGGGATACAGCGTCCCTCAAACATCACCTGCTTCACCTGCTTGAGGTTTCCTGGCTCAGTGGCGAAGGTCAAACTCTGCACAGGTAGTACCACGGTTGACGGCAAATCAATTCATTCCTGAAACTTCGAACAGGCCGTCTCCCGACGGACACGGGATAAATGCCGTGCGACAGTGGAGCTCGGGATCAGAAGCCCCACCGGCCGGGTAGCCTGAATACAGGAGGATCTGCGAAGCTCACTACTTTCCCAAATGGCAGGGCGATAAAGCAACTGCAGCGATGATCAAGACAAGGGAGCCCGACCGGCCAAGAACGAAGTACCTCCCAACCCCCTCACCGCTCAAATTCTCGCTGCTCGGGAAACATACCCATAGTCTACGTCTCTTTCATGGAAGGCTGCCACCATGTGTTACCTAATCTTGGTTATGAACCGTACACTAATGTTAGGAGACATGGGCCAGCCGCTTACACCGTGAGTCACGGACAGCAAGGAACCAACGTTCGGACTTCCACCACCTTCACAGTGCAAACTGCCTATAAAAGCTCACAGATGGGCTAACTCGAGTGCAGAAAATAGCCGATCATAATAAAATGATGTTTGTGAAGAAGTCACTGCTCAAAAAAGGTTCTAAACCACATAGGAATGAGCACCATTTGGGACTACTGTAACTGTATGGTGTCCTGGGGTCCCACCAAAGACCAGCCAGCTGGAGTTCAGACGCAGGGAGCCAGGGACACAGACCATGTGAAAAACCAGCCCTCACTCCTCATGCCAGTCAGAGACAAGCTCCCCTAAAATGCCCACAGACCCCTCAGCAGCCATTCTGATAAAGGCTGGTATGGGATTTGCCAACCATCCACCTGCGCGGTCCGTCACGCATCAGCCATCCTTCCCCGAGAGCATCCCCGCAGAAGGGGCTCGTCCCGTGCACACGCTCAACAGCAGGGCTCTCCAGAGAGAGGGCAAACTGAAGGCAGGTAAAGGGTCAAACGGTCCCCAGAACAAGAAAAGGGAACAGTGGTTGGATGCAGAGCCTGACGTAAATGACTTTAAAGTGCAGAAAATCCTCCATGTGCATTTGTGGTCATGCAAGTGTTTCTCCTTCACGACATAAACACGCGCTGCCTCCCCAACTCTCTCTGTCCCTGAGAAGAACATGAAAAATTAGGCAGTTTGCAGAGCTGGTCACGAGAAATCACTCCAGCTCTGCTTATCATCAACCGGAACGATCATGAGTAATCAAAGTATCAAGAGAAAATGACGTTTGTCATGTCTAAGCCAGAGAAGGACCCCTTCCACGCACTGTCTGATGTCACTCATCATAGTTCAACACCAGTTCTGCTGAGGACGTTGGCTCCCCAACAGCGAAATCACCTGAAAGTGCATGTATCTTCTCCCAGGTCCTCCACTATGGCAAATATAAGTTAAGGGAGTATATACAGTGTTTCAAAAATAACTGAAGATCAAAAAGCAAACAACATGATAGCCACGTCTCATCCCAAAGCTGTTGTATTCGTGAACTATGGAAAAACATACATCATGTAAAATTTACCACCTTAACCATTTTTCAGGGTACAGTTCAGTGACATCACACTCAGGTCGTACAACCATCTCCACCGTCCATCTCCAGAACCCCTTTCATCTTCCCAAACTGAAACTCTGGACCCACTCCAACATCGACCATCATCAAAAATGTGAAAATGCTTCTATATAACCACTAAAGTAAAAAAAAAAGTTCATTCAAGTTCCTAAGGAACATTTATGTCATTAAAATGCAAAAGCAATAACCATTACATCTGAGTCTGAAGAAATTTCCAAACATTTCCTAAATAATTAAGCAGCTTCAGACATACTGGGTCACGTTACACGGTAAAAACCAGAATTCACACATCGTTCAATTCCGAATGAACTGACACTTTGAAAGAGTTATCATTTCGGCCAACTCTTCTTTCCTCTCACTTGATATGATTCCTTCCCCAATCCATGCCTAATGCCATAGCCTTGGGTCTTCTACAATTACTTCCATAATAAAAAAATCCTCTAAAGAAAATTGTCTAGCAAATGTCCTCGATATTCAAGTCTTACTCAGGGGGATGCTTTCTTGGTTCCAAAGGTTGATTACTTGGGATTCCTACAGAAAGCAAATAAAACATCTCAATTTGGCAGGATTTCACATATTAACTTGAAACTTCTTATATAACAGAGTGGCTAAAAATACAGAAAGCTCATTTCAACATTTAAAATCCAGTTAGATTCCCAGAGAATGGTATTTAACTTTTAATTTTATCATTAATTTCGATGCTTCTCAGAATCAGAAACTTGCCTGAAAGACATAAACTAATCATTCCTTCTGTTGTAATCATTATTGTTGATGGACACAGTTTATAAAAATCTTTGTTTCTTCGTATGTGACCTGTTCATACATTTTTGTTACTAAGCAAGACTTCCAGAAGAATATAGAAAGAGGCTCAAAAAATACCCAGCCATGTTCTCTACAAAATTCCCTGTAAGGAAGTGTGCTCAAAGTCAAAGCCAATGTACATTTGAACGGGTGATAACAGGGGCCACTCTATGGACTGTTTTTGATGAAACAATAGGGTTGGTGATATAATCTGTCCACAATCATAACTAAAAAAAATAAATATCCTATTTTCCCAAAATACTCGGTGTTTTACATTGGAATACATAATACAAAACAATAACTTACTGACCACTTAAGAATGAGATTTCAGTAACCATACTAGCTAGTTAATATGCTGCTTATATTAAAAGCAGAGTAAATCCCAACACGTTAAACTCTTCTGACTCTCACAGTCCATTATGGTTCATTTTATTAAAGTTGAAAACCTAAGGAAATGTCAGCACAGCTCTGCTTCATACCCAACACAAGTATCCTGGGATGCAGACAGACGTGTCTGATAGGACACAGCTGATCCCAGGAAGGAGTATTTCTCAGAACTAGCCCTTGGCAGAAAACACAGAACATTCCGTATCTTTTCCCCAGGACCTGCTATTTCTTTGATGAAAATGCCCTAAATCAGAAACCCCACAGCGGAGAGTAACTAAGACGAAGACCCATAGGACAACAAGCTCCACGTGATCTTCATGTTTGTTTGTTTCTGAACTTTAACACAACAAAGTTCCAAAGCTTTCTTTTCAGGATTCACCCCCACCCCCAACATGCTTCCTTAAAAGTAATGCAAACCTCCAGCCACCTACATCTGTGAGAAGTCACATGACATACGATCTCCCACTGCGAGACTCCCATCCTTCTGTGTTTTCACCCCGGCTGCAGGCAATGCCTTGACTGCAAACAGACGGCAACACATTCCGTGCTAGTCAGTAACGATGTTCCTCCTCAGTGAGTAAGCACAGTCAACAACATCAACAACTTTGAAACTCCTATATTCAACTTCAAAAGACAACCAGTTTCCCTTAAAAATCTAAGACAACTATCACGTAAACCTATTTACTCTGTCAAATAAAAACAGATCTTTGAGCTCGGGTTATATCTCACCGCAAAACTGAACAATCCAGTTTTTTGCTTGTTTTGGTCAATATACAATCTTGCACTAAAACAACAGCTAAGGAAACAAGATACCTAAATTCTGCAATAATATTTCTTCAAATTTTCCACTGACATAAAACCTATCCTCTCAAACCAGAAGAACAAAATATATTTACCTGTATTCCTGTCTGGTAAGATACAGCAATGCTTCTGCAAAATGCCAGGCAAAACCTGTTTCAAAACATAAATGAAACACATTTGGTTATTGTTCGGGTAGAGAAAGGTATCTCATCAGCTGCAGCAAGCGTTGTCCTAAGAAGGTCGTTCAGTGTTGCACAGAGTCCCCCGCCCAGAACGATCTAACAAATTAAACAATACAGAAAAATTTGGATGGCATACATTTTTCATCAGAAAGGTTAATCAGGTGGGTGTGCTCATTGCAAATGCTGTTCCAGAATGGTAATGCAGATCTATTTAATGCATGCCCCTAATGGGTCCTGGGAGTATCCTGAAAGCTGCACTCAAGGGACTCCTACAATAAGGCAAATGGGCCCACCAATTTTTGTGATGGCTTTTAAAATATTAGATGCAATTAGAGCCTGCCTTGTAGGATCTAAGCAGAGATGCTTTCATCCAGGATGAGTCACAAAGAGGAATGGGGAAGAAAAGTCTGTATTTACAGTCACAGTTTGGTAGTAAATGATGAAGGAAATATCTTTGGTAAGTAAAGGGAAGGCGAAAATAAGGAAATGGCTTTCCCCAGAAAATTCAGCACTGTAAGCACAGACTGAAGGTATCTGCAATGAAGAGATCTCTGTGGGGATTTATGATGATGCATTCTAAACTCAACCAGAGTAAAAGCTGAACCTCCATCCTGAATTCTCCACCGAGGCAGCTGCAACCATTTCTCTAAAACTCCCAGCCCGGAAGCAGGCATTACTTATCCTGGAGCAAGGACTTGAGGGGTGGGAGGGGTGCACAGCAGCCCCAAGCCCAGGGCCTGCCCTCCACCACCTTCGGTCCAGCCACCTACACAGCCGCTTCGGACAGGTGGGACCTGGGGTCACGAAGCCTCCCTCTGTGGCCCTCCTCCGCTCCCCGGCCGTCCCTCCACACCGGGGAAAGAATAATTCTCACCAAGTATCATCAATTGCAGACAAGACAGTATTACCAACTTCCCAATCTAAACCAATCTAGGAGACAGAAAATGAAGCAATACTCAAATAAGAACCCAGTAAATACAGAACATGGAAATAAAAGTTCAAAAAGGCGTCCCCCGCTCCTGTGAAGCTGACTGTTTAGCTAGGATGCAGAAGAGCAGGTGTGGGACAGTCAGGGATCGATGGCACACCAGACCACCCGGCCACAAGGTCAATGTCAACGCCTAACTCCGCCTCCCGCCCCGGGTGTCGGTTCTTCATCAGCTGGGCCTGAAGCCGGCGTTACTCTGGCAGTATTCTCTCCCTCACCGGCCCCCTGCCTTCGAGGTCAGATAAGGAAAACGTACACACAGATACACACATGCACACATGTACACACACACACCCTGGGCTCCCTGTGAATCTTCATTCCTTCTCATTCTATGGCCAATACACTTGTTCATGGACTTTTCCAGCAATTTCCAAAAGGCCTTACTGGTCAATACCAGGCCTAAGAAATAGTCTCCCTCAAAAGAAAGGAATGGTCCCATACGCCACACGCTGCGTCCTGCATGATCTGCACGGAGGATGCGAGCGTGAGTCTCCTCGTGAAGTTCGACCAGGGCTGCAGGTGCACAGCCCCCCTGGGCCCCCAGCACCCGTGAGCCCCCAGACGCGCAAGCTGGCCGGTCCGCCACAAAGCCCCGACAGGCGTCTCGACCCGCGGTCTCCTCCCCAGTGACATAATCAAACATGCTGCTTCTGGTTAATTTTTCTAGGGAACCACTAGCGACTGTTAAAGCACAGAAACGTTCACGATGGAGGTGCAGGTGCGTCCCTAGTGTGCGTCTTAGCTCCAAACTACGCAGCTGGTTCCGTTCCACAAGTGCCCCTTCCAGAAGCAGAAACGGAGTCTGGATCCACAGACACCGCACGATCCGGCCACCACCTCGGTGCTGGTGATTTCATCCGGACGAGCTGAACTCAAGGTGGCACGATGAGGGCCCTGCAGGAGGCCAGGGCACGGGAACCGGAGGGGCGCGTGAGCAGAGGCCAGGTGCCGGGTCGACATGGCGGGAGGCAGGGAAGGGAGGCGGGTGTGAGCTTGGCGCGTAGGTTGGCCCTGCACAGCACACGCATGTCTTCCCCAGCTAGCCCCTGTCAGATGTGGCCGCTCTAGACTGCACCCTGTCTGGCCCGGGAGTCCAGACGGTGCACAGAACTATGGGGGCGACCCAACGGGTAACGTGGCGTTCCTCTCAGATTCGGTGATTTCCACCTGGGGCCGGGGCACGCGCTCGGCCGGCGCCTTCTGCAGAACTAGGAAAACCTCCCCCAAGGCCCGGACGTGCTACGGCAATCACACCCCCCTAGGGCGGAGGGGGCCCTTCCGGGGGCGTCGGTGTCACGTGGCCGAGCTGTGTCAGGGGAGAAAGAAGAGCCACAGATTTAGGCAAACACACACATCGGCTTACGTGACAAGTGGTTCTTAACCCCGTGATCCCTCCACGCAGCCCCCGCATCCTCCCTCTCCCAGCCCGACGCGGCACCACCTGCCAGCAGCCGCCACGGCCACTTGCTCAGTACAAGGCCCCACCGAGGCAGCCCTCCCGCCCACAGCCGCCACGGTCCCTGTGAGCAAGCCGCGTGGCTCCTCTGGGACCTCAAGCCGGAGAATAGAAGGATCCAGAGAAATCACAAGCAGTCATGCTAGAATTCACCTGCGACTCTCCTGAGGGCAGACGATTTGTGTTCAAAAATGGCAGCCACACCTAATCTGGACAGGTTCCTCCCAGCTGCGGCCATAGGTAAGACATGGGCGCTCAATCTTAGGAAAAGGCTGCGTGCACACACCTCTGTCTCCTGCAGCTTGGGCTGGGGGGCAGGAAGGCGGGGCTCACATGCATCCATTCCTCTCTGAAGGGTCCCTTCCGCCCAACAGTTACTCCTCAAGCTCAGTGCCGCCAACCTGCCTGTTCCAGGAGAGCGAGCAGCTGCTGAGAGCGACGGGGGGCATCATGCTGGGCAGGCCACAGGCAGCTGGGGTCAAACGGAATACATCCAACCAACACCCAGAGTCTTCCGTGAGCACCTGCCTGAGTCACCGTGAGCATGACACCACACCGCACGCTTTAGGAACCACGGCTGCTCGTTACGCCCTCCGTGTCCTGTGCCCAGGGTCTTCCAGTGGACAGTCTATTCCTAAAACATCATCTTCAAGGTTTCACTCCACCCCATATCCTCAGCACTCTCTGGGGTGCCACGCTAAGCAGGTGGTACCGTATCTGACGCGCCAGGTCAGGACTGCTGGAGCAAAGCCCCCTCATCCAACACTGCGCTCCCTGGCCCCACGGGCTCCGTATCAACCAGTGATGTCAATCAAAATTTGAATTCTGGTGGCCACGTGCACTGTCCACACCTGAAGCGCCTGCGTGACTGTGACCGCCACATTGGATAGCACAGACGGCAGACACTGACATCATTTTTCAGATGAAGAAAACAAGGTCTGAAGGTGATATCCTGTGTCAAGCACACTCAAATTTAAAAATAAATTTTTTTTAAGTGTTGCTGTATTATCCTCACGCCTCCTCAGTTTCTCTGGGCAGATGCCCCTCGTTCCCGTGTGCTCATGCTGGCTGGTGTCATAGAAGCCAGACGTGGACTCAGCATGCCACGTTTGCCTGGAGGTCCTCACAGCCTCACTCCCTGTGGCTCATATAACAAGTTAATGTTGTGCCCTTGACATCTCAGGAAAACACCGCGCAATGCAATGTGCTGCACGGCGTGCGAGTCTGAGACAGATGCACTCTGCGGCGTGGTGAGAGCACAGACTTACACGGAGTTACTCAAGTAACTCTTCCTGGATAATCTAACTCTTAGCAAAGAGCTGCAGGTTTGTTCCCACAAGAAGCTGCGTCCCGCGGCTCTCATGAAATGAGACAGACAGCCCTCCCGTTTCGCGGGGCCAGGACTGAGGATTTCCCCATGTCTGACAGGCTGCTCCCCGCTGCGCTCCCCCGGGAGGTCTGAGAGGCTGGGCCTGGAGCTCCCGCCGGCTGGCCCCCAGCCCGGCAGCCGCCCGGGGTCCCGCACGCTGCTCATGTGCTCAGCTGCGTGCAGGGTGAGGATCACAGTGTAGCCAGCTCTGAAAAGTTGTGTCTGTGGGGGGCCCTGTAGCACCTGGCCTGGGGAGGCGAGCGCTGGACACACACCGTGCCTGTCAGCCGCGGCTCACACGAAATCGGGTCCAGGGCGGCCATGAGGATGACGTTCCACCCATGGAAGAGGCCGGGTCACACGCTCGCGGCGCAGGCTGTTAACACACCGTCCTCCGCGACACTCAAACACAAGGACCCCGGAGCCCCAGACTCCAGCGTCAGGACTGTGCTCGGGGGCAAGCCACGCACCCCTCAGCGTCCTCGTCTGTGGCACGTCGGTGACACAGGGGTCCAAGGAGGCTTTCTGCCTCACAGACCAGCTGACCAGGATCTTCTCACTCAGCAAAGGGAACACAGTCTGCATCAGCACCATGCAGGGGGCTGTAAAAACACAGAGCACCCAGACAGCCGGCCGGTCGCCGGCCAAGCAGCTCCAGAGCCCCGAGGACACGCAGCGCCCGTGGCCGACAGTCCCGCGCTGAGCACCCGGAACGTGCCGAGGGTAGACCTCCCGTTAAGGGCTCATGCCACAGCGGAGAGCGGACGGGGACACGCCGGGAGGTGCTGCATGCGTTCGTGGCCTTGACTGGGGGGATGTGCACACATCCAAACTCCCCACACTGTCCGGTTAACTAGTGCAGTTCTTATATGTCAGTTACACCTCGACAAAGCCGTGGGGAAGACTTCTGCTCCAAATGCTCAATAAAGTTCTCTGCACCTTTGACAACACAGGCACACAGACACGCAGAATCTGCATCTCTACAAGGCTCCTTGGCCAGGAGGAAACGTACCCGACGGGCCACCTGCACACGGGTTATGGCTCAAGTAAGCACAGCTCACCCACCCCTTCGACACACACAGCCAACCGCGATGACAGGTCGGCAGAGTGGCTATGGCAGAAACTCACACGACAGAAGAGAATGTGTGAGCGCCTGTGAAAAAGACTTCCACCCCCATCTGACAGGTAAGGAGCAGAAAGAGGGCTTTCTTAGCAGAGCCAGAAATGGGGGATCCAGCTGTCCCCAGACAGAGCTCTCGACGAGGACTCTCGAGGTTCAGGACTCCGAAGCACGACGTGTGTCCAGGGCCGGTGTGGGGCAGACGTGCACGGGACCCCTCCCCACACCCAGAGACACGAACCCGAGGGGACCAGAGCACGAGGGGCTGGGGTGAAAACAGGAAAGCTGGTTACAAAGCTTACACGCTGAACAGAGCTGCGTCCGAGCCCGGCTCCACCTTATTCCGGAAGGAGAACAGCAGGGCAGTCACCTGCCCCAGCCCTCGCCCTCCCCAAGCAGGAGGCTGGGATAGTCTCCTCTGGAAAATAAAACAGGCCAAGAGAACATACCTCCTATTGATGTAGGCCTTCCAATTAAAACTGGTTTACCCCGAGATCTCAGTGGAAAATTCCACCAGCCAATAAGCCCCATTTACTCAACAAAAACAAACTCCGCATAAATGTTTAATGTCTCGTACTTAATGAAGACTCACAGCTGAGGATTATCATACGTTTAAAGAGATCCCCCATTCTGAGAGTCACTGACAAAATTAGAGGAAACAGAAACATTACCAGAAACAAGAGAACATTTTTTTTTTAAGTTTTTATTTTTATTTGAGAGAAAGAGAGCACGAGTGGGGGTGAGGCACAGAGGGAGAAGCAGACTCCCTGCTGAGCACGGAGCCCGATGCAGGACTCGATCCCAGGACTCTGAGATCATGACCTGAGCTGACGACGGCAGACCCTTAATCAACTGAGCCACCCAGGTGACCCCATAAGAACATTTTAAAAATACCACAGAAAGACAGAGGAGAGATGTTGCCTGTGTCCCAAGAACAGAGTGCTATGCTTACGAAAGGCAAATTTATAGAACAAGAAACACAGCTTTTGGAAATTAAAAAAAGGAAAATAAAATTTAAAAAAATAGTTGAAAAATAAATTCAAGGAAGTATCCCAGAAAGTAGAGAAAAAATATATAAAGGGTTAGAAAGAAAAAAAAAAAAAAGGAGAGAACAAAGAATTATGTGGTCATCGTGGGCAGCATACCATGGGGCCCAAAAATATCCAGAAGAAAAGAGCCACGAGACAGACAGGACACAGGGTCACAAAAACAGACAAAAGCCACACATCTGAATGACACAATTCCAGACTCAGTAGGCCCACTGAGCAGGTGCCCCCATCCACACAAGGTGACCAACCTAAGGGGCATCATCCTGAAAATTCAGAGCAAAAGGAGAGTCCCAAACTCAACCAAAATACTAAATTCTAGAAGCTGGAAAATGTAGGAACAGTATTTTGGAAATTCTGGGGGAGAAACAGATGACACCATCCTATCAGTCAAGCAAGACACAGCATGACCCCACTCCTGGGACGGGAACTGCCAGGGCTCTCCGCTGCCCCAGAAGGACCCGGAGGGCTTCCCGAGGGAAGTGAGGGGGTCCTGATGTGGCACCTGGACGTGGACCCGCAGGGGAAGGAAAGAGCGTGGAGGGACACATGCTGAACACACAGAAGAGAGATAAAAATGGGATGAAGACAGAAAGAATAAGCCTACTTATTTTTTTAAGGCAATTAACAATAAATGAAAGATGTCACCAAATAAAGAGGCATGATCCTACAAACTGAGTGTGACGTAAGTACTGACCACGGATTTACCCAAACATCAGGGTATAAGCCCACAGAGCATGGGGGAGGGGATGGAGGGGCAGTGCCATGCACACCCACCACAGAGGGGCACGAGGAGGGGCGGACCAAGCGGCCGAGGGTGGGGGTGCACACGTATGATTTAAATGAGATTAGAATTAACTCGCATAAACCAATGTCTGGCCAGTCTGCACGACGATGTTTGCAACTGCAAGCAGTTCTAACACATCTGTGAGGACACTTAGAATGACCAAAACACCTATCCAGAACTGAAGTACTTCTAGACATTTTTACAGCTTTCTCATTACAATTCAGACCCATCTGAACTCAGTCTTTACCTCATTATTAAAAACACATGTCCAGGAAACCTGGATAAAGGCAAACACTGGGCTAGGAGTGAGAATAAAACATAAGCAAACTCTGTTCCAATCCAGAGTCACTTTCTGATAAATGTTCATAAAGGTCTATAAAATAAGGAGTTAGGTCAAATGCTTCTATTCAAGCAACAATAATCAAGACAGCAGGTGTCACTGAAGGCACAGAGGGCAGATCAGGGGACCAGGATGGACCCCCACTGATACAGTCAACTCATCTCTGGCCAAGGAGCCGCAGCAGAACAGTGGGGCCGAGACGGGGGTCTTCCAACAACAGTGCGGGAGCAACAGACGCCCACACAGAAAATACTGAATCTTGACACACAACTTACACCCTCACAAAAAATAACTTGAAATAGATCACAGATGAAATGTGCAAGGCAACATTCTAGATCCCCTAGCAGATAACAGGGAAGAAAACCCTAGAATGCCTCTGTCGTGGAGATGACGTTTTAGGCACAACACCAAAGGCTCTGCCATGGAAGAAAGAAGTTGGTAAGTGCACTTCATGAAAATTAAAAACTTCTGCTGTGTGAGACACATGCTCGAGAGAAGACGACAAGCCACAGACCAGGAGGAAATATGTGCAAAAGACATATCTCATAAAGAACTACTATCCAAAATATGCAAAGAACTCTTAAAACTCAACAAGAAAACACACAAGTCAATCAAAAGATGGGCCAAAAACCCTGACAGACATGTCACCAAACATCTCACCAAAGAAGTTACACAAAAGCTGAAACAAGACACCCCCCACGCACCTATGGGAATGGCCACCATCCAGAGCGCTGATCACGCCAAGTGCTGGTGAGGATGTGGCATCCCAGGGACTCCCACTCACTGCTTACAGGAGGCAGAATGGTGCGGCCACTGTAGGAGATGATTTGATTGTTTCCTACAAAATTGACCACACCCTTCATGTACAATCCAGAAATCTTGTTCCTTGCTATTTCCCAAAGCAGTTGAAAACCTATGTCCACATAAAACCTGCATGTGGATGTTTACAGCAGGCTTATCATATCTGCCAAAACCTGGAAGCAAGCAAGATGCCCTGCAGCAGGTAAATGGATAAAATGGTCCATCTAGACAATACAATATTATTCAACACAAAAAGAAATGAGCTATCCAACCATGAGGACATGAAGGAACCTTAAATGCGCATCACCCAGTGGAAGAAGCCAGTCTGAAGGCTACTTACTCTGTGATTCCAACTCTGTGACCTTCTGGAAAAGGAAAAACTATGGACACAGTAAAGAGATGAGTGGCTGCCAGGGAATGAGGATGGAGAGAGAGGGTTGAAGATGGAGAGGGAGGGTGGAGGATGGAGAGGGGGGTTGGGGATGGAGAGGGAGGGTTGAGGATGGAGAGGGAGGGTTGAGGATGGAGAGGGAGGGCTGAGGATGAAGAGGGAGGATTAAGGATGGAGAAGGAAGGTTGAGGATGAAGAGGGGGTTGAGGATGGAGAGGAAAGGTTGAGGATGGACAGGGAGGGTGGAGGATGGAGTGGGAGGGTTGAGAATGGAGAGGGAGAGTTGAGGATGGAGAGGGAGGGTTGAGGATGGAGAGGGAGGGTGGAGGATGGAGAAGGAGGGACGAGCAGGCGGGGCACATAGGGTTTAGGGCAGTGAGACCACTCTGTGTGACTCTGTCACAGTGAGTATGTGTCACCATACGTTTGTGCAAACCCACAGAGCATGCACCACCAACAGTGACCCTAATGTAGACTGTGGACTCTGGGGGATGACAATTGTCTACGCAGGTTCATCAGTGGTACTAACTGCACCGTCCAGAGGGGATGCTGGTAGTGGGGGGAGAGAAGGTGGGGGGAACAGAGATCATTTGCCCGCGGAGATCTGTGCCTTCTGCTCAATTTGCTATAAACTTGAAACTGATCTGTTAAAAAAAAGTTTCTAAAAAAGGCTTTCCCTTTATGTGAAATGTAAGCATTTCTGGCTGGACAGGAAAGGTTTCAGCACAGAGTGAACAGAAGCCCTGCTGCGGATGCCCTCACCCACCGGCTCAGGACACGGGACAGGCCGGCACAAGGCTCTCAGTGCCCGCCACTATGGCCCACCCTGGATATTTCCTCCCCGACCCCAACTGACTGTCCTCGGCCCTGTGGGCAGGAAGTCTATGATCGCCACAGACTTGGGACGACTTCACTGCCCAGATCTCCTGCACGGTTGATGCTCTTCCCTTGGGTTGAGGAGCTATCTGTGAATTGCTCTGCAAAATTATACAGAAACTCCCAGAGACACACCATTTGAAGTGTTGATGATTCCACTTCCTGTTGTGGAACAGAGAGATGGATGTCAACACAAACATTAAAAATCAACTCCCAGACAGAATTAATAGCTCCTCTTCACTACTACAGCATTAAAACAACAAAACTGCACCGAAAGTCCCTTTCAAACCACAAAAGCATCACTTTCATGGCAACAGACACACAGCTCAGGACGTATATGCAGAGTGAGGTCAACGGTCCCCTCATCCCAGGTGGGTAGCGTGGGGGACAGAAACGCATAGGTGGGGGTCTGCCTCTTTGGGACGGGAAGCCCCTCCAGTTCCGTCACACCCTCGGTCCTGGGGGCTCTTCCCAAAGCGCCCCTGCAGGAAGTTGGCACAGAGGCGCTGTGCATCACGGCTGTGATGTGAATCCACAGACTCCATTACACCACCAAACCTGATCACGGGATCTGAATGTCAAAATAAAAAGCTGTTCTCAATGCTGGGGTGCAAATGTCTCATGGAGACCAAGCAAGGTTCTGCCTGTGATTTTAGGGGAGAAAGGGAAAACCCCAAATTTGCTTCACCGCAGAGAACTCTGGCTGAAATCGCATGGAGGTGTAGGTGCCATAGAACAAAACCATTGAAAGGTCAAGTTCCCCAGGTTGTCCTCATCAATACTGTGTCTGCCGTCAAAGCAGAGACACTTGACACCCTGCCAAAGGCCACGACCTCGAGCAAAACCTCACACCCACCTCCGGTGCAGTGGAAAGCACCCGGAGCTGGTGAGCTCCCCAGACCACCAGCTCGGGAAGCCTGGGTGCCATTCAGTCCTCAAACCAAGGAGCGACTTTCAAAGCAGAGAACCATGCATTGTGCAAGCTCTGGAGTAAAAGAACTGCCCTTTGAATCACGGGCAGGGGACCCAGGCAGCCACCTCTGCACATTCAGAGCCATCCAAGTGGCACATCTCTGGGCACCATCCACATGTGAAAACACAAGTAATCAGCAGACTTACAGAAAGACCCTGTGATCAGAAATACCAGCTTTCCTCCCCGACACCTTCAAACACTTTCTCCAGGGTGATCACAGCCGCCACGGAAGGCCCACATGGCCCAGCTGTGTGTTCCCCCTGGGTGGGAACGCCAGCCCCACGGGCTCCATGCCGGCATGGCGGTGAATGTTACACGTCCAGCTGTAAGCCTGGCTGTCCAGGTGTGTGCTTGACCAGCTGCAGGGTGCCCACATGGAACACTGTTTCTGCATGTGTCCAAGGTGTTTCCAGGAGAGATGAGCACTGGACCCCACTCCTGCCCCCCACCGTGTGTGGTCCTGTCCCATCCCCCGAGGGCCTGAGCACAAGGGAAGGTGGAGGAACAAGGGACCTGCCCCCCTATTCCTGCCTCACTGAAGCAGCTGGGACACCTCAGCACATCCACTGCCCTGGGATGGGAGACGGACCCGCAGCTCCCTGGTCCTCGGACGCCCCTGGGCCTCCAGCCTGCAGATGCAGACTGTTGGCTTCTCGGCCTCCGAAAGTGTGTGAGCCGCCTTCTCATGCTAGATCTCATCTCAGACAGAGACAGAGGGGACAGACGGATGTGAGGTATGGACGCACAGACGAATCCTGCTTTGGAGAACCCTGACTAATGCTGCAGACTTCTGCAGTTCGCACTGACAAGCCCACATCCCACCACGTCTGGAGGGCCAGAATGGAGGTCCTCAGCCCCGCTGCCTGGCGGATCTGTTGGGTGGACCCACCTGGTGAGCAGCCCACAGCAACACCTGATTCCACGGGCCCGGCTCGCCGTGCACCATGCGAGAAGGCAGCCCAGGCGGACCAGCCTGGGAGTCCCATGTGGATAGCTCATCCCAGGCTCACCTGGGAGGAACAGGGCTACGGGGAGACAGAGGCCGCTGTCCCTGAGCATGACCCCACAACAGCCTGCCTTCCAAGCCCCATGAAGGAGTCAAACATCCCATTTCTGAAGTCCTCGGGCTGCACGGGGTGGGAGGCCTCATACCAGGAAGTTTAAACACACACACACACTTCACACAAAATCATTACATCCCTTACAAAGGGAAAACGACCAAGAAAAGTTGCAGATATTTCCATTCTCGTAGGAGAAGCCATTTAACTTAATTTTACAGAACATTTATCTGAGCTTAAAAATAGCAGAAACTGGCACATAATGAGTTTGGACCAGCGGTTTCACTACACTGGCCCTCATATTTGTTTTTCTAAATTTCAGGAACTATTGATTGACGGAGTTAAGAACTTAGGAACTAATTAAGAGCTCACACTCCTACCGACAGCTCTGAAAAGGCGTAACAATTTAAATAATGAGAAGAAACATCACTTCAAACCTCTTTTTAATGAATCAGTGCAAGAGCAGAGTCCCTGAAATTATTGGTCATCTGGCCCCACTGCTGACGGGCTGTCCCCCCGACGGCAGGGCATGAGTGTCCCAGAGAATTCGGTCCACAGAGGGACGCAAACCACCGACATTCCAGAAACCCCAGGGGCTTCAAAGAGCTCCGTTATTCTCATGGAAATAGCGGTAACTGTCTTCTCTGAAAGTTCAAGAATATCTGACGTCTGATGCTATAAGGTACATACCATACCCACCACCCCTCTCGTCACACCCCCGTGCCAGGACCCCACAGAACAGCGGGGTTTGGTGTCACTGGTGAGCCGCCCCTTGCTCCCTCCGCCCCTCGCCTTGACTTCCGGCTCCTTCCCAGTCTCCGCTGTGAATCCTTGCCCCTCCCCATCTCTCGAGTCTGCGTGCCAAGGACAGAGCCGCCGGCTCCTCTCCGTCACCCCCAGGCCCTGGTCCTAAACCCCGAGCCCTCAGGGTCACACGCACAACTGCCTACTTGTTCCCACTCGCAGGTCTCATGGGATCTCAAAATTATCGTGCCCCCCAAACAAAGAGCCTCCCACCGACGGAGCTCCCCACCCACGTGTGACCACTCCTCTGCACGTGGTAGCAGGGCACCGTCCCCGGCCTGGGGCCCCGCCTCGCCCTGCAGTCCTCCGTCCCCCATGGCAAGCCTGCGTGCACTGCAGCAGACCCAGGCAGGGCCTCACCGCCGCCCCCCACCCCCGCTGCCGCCCCCGCCCGGGCTACCAGCACCCTGATTAGTCCAGCAGCCCCCCGACCAGTCTGCCTGCTCCCACTCTCGTGGCCTCATAACCCGTCTTCACACGCACACCAATGTGGTCCTCTAAGTCCGTCTTTATGTCGTCAGTCTTGGCCCAGAACACTCTGACAACTCCTCAGAACACTTTGTCCCCAAGTGGCCCCAAGCCCCCAGAGTTCTGTGGCAGGAGCTACTGACCTCGGCCCCACTCAAGAGCTCGAGCCACACCAGCCCCTTACTGCTCTGCCCCCTGCCAAGCACACCCCAGGGCCTTTGCACGTGCTGCCCTCTGCTGGCAAGCTCTCCTCCAGGGTGTCCTCACAGATGGCTCGCCTCAGGTTCCCGCCCAGGTCTCCTCATCCGCAAGCCCTCCCCCACCTCTCAGCAGCGCCTCGGCTCTGCATCGGGTCCTCCGCTATACTCCCTCACCGCCACACAGCCTGGTGCTACCCCTGCTCCCGTCTGCTCTCCACCGCCCAGTGGGAGCAGAAGCTCTGTGGAGGCAGGACCGTCCGCCGGGGTCATGTCGTGACCCCTGTGACCCAGCTGTGGCTGACACGTGGCAGGCCCCAAGTAAGTGTCTGCTGTAGTGACCAGTAGACTAACGCATACGGGAGTGATCGGCCAACTTCCTTGGACCCTACAGCCCTTTAACACATGAGGTCCCCGGAGCGACCCCATCACGCACCGCAGGTAGGAGGGACTGGCTGCCTCTGAGGGGTGGGGCCCAGGAGAGCAAAGGGCTCCTTTCCCGCTGCCCCCCGAGCAGGACCCTCATGGGACCGTCCCCCGGGTGAACTCCGAAGGCGGAAAGTGTGCCACACAGGGCTCGGGGGCCAGGAGTAAGCCCACGGTGGAAGGAGTTGCAAGAGCGCTCACCCACGCCGCGTGCTTCCCTCCCACATTCTGAACCATCCTCACGACAATCCCAGGATGCGTGCCTTCACTGCCGCCGACGTTAAGGGCGCCCTGAGGAATGGCGACATCACGTGACCCCTGAGCGGTTCAGAGCACGGGCGGGCACAGCACCTCCCGCTCAGAAGCCACGGGAAGCCACACTCCTCCCACGTGGCTGAGCCAACCTTGCCCGATGATTTCTTGTCAAGTGCCCTCTCACAAACGTGGTTTCAGAATCCTGAACGTAGCATCCAAATGCCCGATCCCCAGATGCCAGGGACTGAAAGCCACAGCGATGTAGCTCGCCCACAGGTGTCCGTCTCGGGCGGGCTGGGCGGACAGAGCCCCCAGTCTGGAGCACCTGCCACAGGGGAGGAAGGACTGAGCACTCACTGGCTTCTCCGGCTTCCCCCACAAGGAACGCGGGGCTCCCACACTGGCATTTCCTTGGTGCAAAGTCCAAGTCCCACAGCCACACCCATGACGAGAAGGACACCCCTCTCCCTGCACGCTGGGGAGGAGGCAAGAATCGCTTTACTATCGAGACATGCCCTCACCAGCCAGCCACGTCCCTGAGCACAGCAGAGAGTTCAGCTGAAGGCTAGCACTCCGCTGGGGGTGGTGCAATCCTCCGCTGACTCAGTACATGCTAGGGGGAGCACGGACATTCCGGGATGAGCACGGGAGCCGCGGAGAGGAGTGCTGCAAGCCTGGTGCCACTGAGGTCGCCGGGATGAGACCCAGGGTCACAGCCCTGTGTCACTCACAAGCGTCCCAGACCTGGAGCACCGAGCTCAGAGCTGGCTCTGGGCACATCTGCCCCGAGAACAGATGGGGAATGAACACACAGACAAGAGGGCAGGTGGACTCAGTCATGAACCACAGTGTCCCGCCTGGAGGGCCGAATCCCACTAGGAAGACTCCTGCCGCAGCTCCCCAGGCCTGGAGCTGGCCCCGAGGCATCGCCCGGGCAGCACGTCTTTGCCCAAGACCGTGGGCCCAGCCTTACCAACCTCCTCTTCCCTCGCGTTTTTCTACTTCTCTACTGTAGACAAGGGTGCATTCCATCCATTTAATTAAATTTAATTAAATTTATTTGCAGTGTAAGAAAATTTGAGTGCACAGAGCATGTGTGATGGAGATAAATCACAAGGGCATGTTCATTTAATCGATCATGTTGGCACGGTTAAAACGCATGGAACAATTCTTCTTCAGGGTTACTCCCGACAATTTTTCTTCCTTTCTATTGAACAGAGAAATGTTGTATTAGTTGGGGTTCTCTAAAGAAACACAGCCCACTGGATAATAGGGGACACACACACGTATGTCTCTGTGTGTGTACACATATAGGGGCTTCTCGGCCCCCATGACCGTGTGAATTCCTCCTAACATATGTGGATCGTGGCAGCCTTGCGTATGGCCATACGAGGGTCTGCGTCCCTGCTTCCAGTATTCGGAGTCATCCTCAGAAGGGAAGTTCTGGATCATACGAAGTCCTAGTTTTAATTTCTGAGGGCCACCCCACGGCTGCAGCACTTACATGCCTCCCACAGGGTACGAGGGGTGCCCCCCTCCATGGCCCTCCACGCCGCTGGCAGCCGAGAGCGTTAGAACGCTCGTTCCCCACGCCCCCCGCGGCCCCGGCCCTGGGCATGGGTCCACGCCCTTCCCGACTCCCAGGTGGACCGCAGTGCTGGTCATTTCGAATCTCCTGTGTGGTGTGACTCCTGTCTTTCAAACACCCTTGTTTTTCCCGGACATGAGACACGCCCCACCCACCACAAGCCCCCGTGCGCTCCCGGATCTGCCACCTGCGGCGGGCCTCCCCTGACCCACGCCTGCTTGGGGAGGGAGACAGGTGCATGGAGGGGCCCAGGGTGCCCCCTGCCGGGGTGCCCGACACCAGGGCCTTCGCTCTCCTCCGCGGCCCCGGCGGAAACTTCTGCCTGCCTGCCAGCCTCCTGCGGCCCCGGCCACCGGGAGAGCAGTCACCAGAGAGGTTCTTCAAGGTGTCTCTGGCCTGCACACGCCTGATTAGTAGCTGCAACATTTATATTCCCTGCACAGCCTGACCTTTGGGACAGTCGGTTTCTCAATCCCACCCGGTGACCTTTCTTCACTTTTCTATTGAAATTTTTCCCCCCAATCAAGCTTGAATGGAACACCCTCCTTGACTCCTTCATACCACAAAGGTCTTGTTCCCCTTTGACTTTCAAAAGCTGCTGCCTGCCCGCAGCGCCTCACATCGTGCCCCATAAACGGGATGCGGCCCCTGGCAGACTGCGGCCCTTTCTTACAGCTGCAAAAAAAGGTACAAATTCATCCTGAGACGTGATGGAGGGAGAGGTGGCAGATGCCCCAAGCCTGTCCCCAGAAGTGCGCCATGGGGAGGGAGGGAGCAGACCTGCAGCCCCCAGGTATGACAGCAGCAAAAGAGAAAGGAAGAAGAAAGGCCACCAGCAAAGCACGCCCAGGGTCAGGAAGGCCGTGCAGAGGTCTCCTTGGAGCAGAATGAGCAGTGGATTTCCAGGGAGGAAGTGTGAGGGACAGGCCGCGGGAAGGAACTCGGCTCCAGAGCCCAGGGCGAGGACAGGACAGACGTGGGGCGGAGCGGGTCGGGCAAGGCTGGGCGTGGCGTGCTCACAAGGAGGGAAGGTGTGAGCCGGGAGCCACGTGCCGAGCAGAGTTCCAGGGTCTCAGGAGTTTACATCCCATCCCACGGTGAGGGAGAGGCTCTGGAAACCGAAAGACATGACAACCACATGTGGAATTTAAGAAATGAAACAAAAACAAACAAACAAAAGAGATAAACAGACTCTGAACTACAGAGGGGAGGCGGGTGGGGGGAAGGGGATGAAGAAGTGTCCCTGCTATTACGAGCACCAGGTGAGGTACGGAGGTGCTGACCCACTGAACCCCTGAAACTAACATCAGACTGTACGTTAACTACACCGCAATTAAAAAAAAACACAAGAAAGAATTTGAGGTGACTCCTATTTCTAATCTTCCATTAGTCTAGAACGGTGTTTTCCAAATTCTATTTCCATGAGGGAAAAGAGAGTTTCAGGATCAGGGAAGATGAGAGAACACTAAATATCAATCACATGCTCACCTTGGTGACAATAATTAGCATACTAAGGACTCTAAAAAGTCCTGCACAAGAAAGTTCTTCTCTGATATGGGATGTGAGTGAGGTATGTGCTTTGTTACTGGTTAAACTTAGGTTAACTTTCCTTACATGTTTCTATCAGAAACTAAATGTCTCAGGATCATTACTCTAAATCTCTGTGCAGCCGAGTGATGGAAATGGGGTGACCTCCACGGTGTCCCGGGCCAGCCCTGCCTGGCTCTGGCTCATGTGCCCCCGACATGTCGCCCCGCAGTGAGCGTGTGGAAGGCAAGCAGGCAGCCTGGAGGGCAGGTGAGGGAACACCATCAACGCTTGCCCGATGGTGCAAAAGGATTCGGCTCAGACCACAGCTGGAAAGTCCTACAAAAGGAGAATTAATCCCCCCTATCAGCACGGTCTACACCACTCACACAATCAGCTCACACAGCAACACACACAGACGGAGGTTAAAGAACAGGGTGTGTAACACAGCCATGCTGCTGCTGAGAATAAGGAGGGAGCAAAGCTCAGCACTGCCGTCTACAAAACCCAACTCCTAGCACCCTTCTGAGCGATTATTCTTATACAGACTGAGGCAGAGAAGTTGACAGAGCAAAACAACATCCCAGAAGTACCAGCTGCAAGGGGCGGAGAGAACAGAGCCAGGGACAGGCGTCACTCAAGAGGGGCGTGAACAGCTTTCGTTAACGAGCTAACTGAATTAAATAAATCCCACGGAGTCTCATTCCCTGCCTGCCACAGGCAGCGATGCTTAGGTTAACGGCATACAGAAGTCCATGCATGCCTGTGTGCGTGCACGCACAAACACACACACACACACACACTCACATGTATTCAGGTAGGTACTTCTCATTCAAAATGTCTTTGACCACCTTCACTGATTCCTCCAGTCAAGGACCATTTCAACCATAGAGAGAAATGTCTGGACTGGAGGATATTACTTGACTAATGATACCAAGAGTTTACTGGCCAGAATGGGTAAAAAACAGTTAATTATCTTAAACACTATGTATTATACACACCACTATGAGTTTGCATATGGGAAGAACTCAAACGTTTGTGCTGAAATCAACTCAGTCAGGGAAGAGGTGGGGGATGCAGTCATGATTTCAAAATACAATAATCTGAGAAATGGGGAACAGAAGAGAAACCAAATACTCTGGTGAAGTATTCTACAACCAGCCAAATTACAGGGGACCAATGTCTTATATAAATCTAAGGGACAAATGAGACTCATGGTCACGTTAAGCCCATGTAGACCTATTACCACTGGAGAGGGTTTTATAGCTCAAATCAAGATTGTCTATTAATTTTCTGAAAACTAAAAATCCCCATTCTAGGTTGTACAAGTTTGCTGAATTGTTTTAAAAAGGAATATTCTATTTTAAAGTATGTAAGATTAAATTTACTACCATAAGTCACACTGCATGTAATTTTTGCAAGTTCTTTAGCTTTATCGCTTTAGCTCTGCAAAATGGAGGTGGATGGATCTTACTCATTTATTAAACCACTTACTGAGCACCCACCAAGCGTGTGCCGTTGTGCAGGTCCTGCAGATAAAAGCTGGCTGTCCAATTAGAGAGGACACGGTGTGACCAGCTACAAATTAACAGCACGCATGCTGCTCTGAAGCAGCATTCAGAGCATCACAGCTATGCTTGAAGAGGTGCCTACCCCAATTTAGGAGGGAAGAATTTCTCAGAGGAAATCACAGCTGTGCTGAGCCAATGCGCGTGAGGAGGTGTCCCAGATGAGGGGAGGGAACACTACTCTCAATGGGGGCCCCCATGTGCAGAGTCACCAGCATGACTAACCATGTCACCAAGACTGTGGAGTGGTCGCACGCATGCCAGTCGTCACGGACAGAATCCTTTCGGAGTCTGGACACGATGCGGGGCAGCCCTGACGGGGTCTCACACAAAACACTGGCAGATAGGCACCTGAGGAGCACGGATCTGGCAGCAAATCTGGAGCATGAGGAGCTCAGGGGGAAGGATATAGAAGCATGGAAACTGGCTGAGAAGACATGGTAATATTCCTGTCAAAAGGAGTGAAAAGAGGGAATGAACCTGATGGAATGAGGTCAAAGGGAGTAGAAGGGGAAGAAGCCAAGAACACAGTGAACAGAAAAACCCTGGCGGGAAGGACGCTTCCCCTCAGCCTCCCAAAGTAAGTGCAAAAGAGGAAAAAGGAAAAGCAGAGTGGAGGCAAAGGCATGGACAGTGTGTCCTTGACCTGTGTTCTTTAGGTGAAATAAGAGAGCGTGTTGCTTATGGAGAGTAAATGAGTAATGAAGTAGATAGGGGAGGCTGAGGAAGAGAGCTGAGATGCAGAATCCCACCACAGAGAGACAGGGTAGGAGAATGGAGGGGCATCTGGACAGGGCAGAGAGAAGAAAGTGCTGATAACAACGTGGGCACAAAGCTGAGACCGTTTGAGGGGAGGGGGCTGAATTTTAACTAGCGTTATCTGCACGGATATATGGTTTTCCTTAGCAGAAATCATCTCTTGCAGGTACTGAGAAGGTCAGTTATGGAATTAACCCACGTTTGGAATTTTGTCAAGGAGGCAAATGACAGATTAGGAAGGGGAGGGTTGGGGAGGAGGTAGTGGCCAAAGTAACAAAACAATAGATTGGCGAGGGCCTGACTCCCCAGGAATGACCCCGAAAGACAAGATGGGACAGGTGGGGGGGGGTCACACAGGGGTCCAGGGACTAGGTTCTGTGTCAACAGAAAGGGTCTCCAAACAAGCGTGTGTGTTCTTGGGGCAGGAAGAGGCCCTCATAAGACAAGCCGACACTGGGGGACAAAGCCCCTACATGGGGCAGGGGGCACTGGGAAGGAAAATCACAGAAGCTTATTGATGGGATGATGGGCACCACCGGGTACTTGGGTCTCCATCCTTGAGTGGTCCCCGTGCTCCTCAGGCACAGCTGGAAATTTTGTGAGCATTCCAGCAACAGAACAACCACTACCTCAGAGGCTGGTGACCATGCAACCAGACCTTGCCAATTACTTCTGGGAGAGCAGAAAGTTCTCCACCCAGCAGCCAAGAAGGAAATAATTTATGTTCCTCTGGACATGTTCTTGCCCCCTCAGTGTATCAACTGGTCAAGCCCAAACCAAAACCTACCTAGATTCCCTCTGGGATCCTACATAAAATGTATTCCAATGGTATCCATGTCAGTGTAAAATATTTAAAGTTAAATTATTAAACTCTAGAGTTTTTTTTTTTTAAACACATAACCTTACTAGATTTGGTCAGTGAGGACATTGGAAGCCCCTCAATCTATTTTTTTTTTTTAGCTGTACTGAGGAATAAATGACAAATAAAACTGTATATACTTAAGCTGTACAATGTGATGATTTGATATACACATATAATTGTGAAATAATTATCACAATCCAGTTAGTGAATACATCACCAATCACCTTGCCTTGTTAACCCACGTGTGTGTGTGTGTGTGGTGAGAATGCTTAAGATCTACTCTCAGCAAAGTACCCACTATAAACATGCTCACGGAACTAAGGGAGAACCATGATTAAAGAAGTAAAGGCAGGTATGATGACAATGCTGGAAGAAATAGAGAACAGGAATAAAGAGAAATTATTTTTTAAAATAGAAATTCTGGTGCTACAAAGTAAAATAACAAAAATAAAAATTTACTTGAAGAGCACAACACCAGCTCTGAACTGGCAGAAGAAAGAAAAACCAACTTGAAGAGAGATCAACAGAGATTATGCAAGCTGAAGAAAACACAGTGACGCGGGACGCCTGGGTGGCTCAGATGGTTAAGTGTCTGCCTTCGGTTCAGGTTATGATCCCAGGGTCCTGGGATCGAGCCCCACATCGGGCTCCCTGCTCAGCGGGGAGCCTGCTTCTCCCTCTCCCACTCCCCCTGCTTGTGTTCCCTCTCTCGCTGTGTCTCTCTCTGTCAAATAAATAAAATCTTAAAAAAAAAAAAAAAAAAAGAAGGAAAGAAAAAGAAAACACAGTGACAGCCTCCGAAAGGTGAGATACCACCAAGCCTACAAACATATGCACAACAGGACAACCAGAAAGAGGTGAGAGGAACGGAAAAGATATTCAAAGAAATCATCACTGAAAATGTCCCAAACTTCTTGAGTAAAAAGAATCTATGTTTTTTCTCACCCCTTCTATTCAATAATGTACTGGGGGCCCTAACTGGGACAAGTAGGCAATGAAAAGCAATCCAAGGCCCCCAGATTGGAAAGGAAGGAGAGGTAAAACTAGCTTTTATTGCTGACAGGACTGTGGGAGGGCTGACAGTACTGACTCTTGTCTTTGGCCCACCATCTTGTTCATGTTTGCTCAGTGACCTCTCTTGGGGTTCCAGTTCCCCTGGAGATTAACACACACGTCCTGGAGATGCCTGCCCAGGCCAGGATGGGGGAGGCTTGCTTGGCCTCCCATGAATCTGTTAGAGATAACATAGTGTTTCCCCTCCTGATGCACAGGCGGTGCCGCAAGGTTCAGTTAAAGGTTAGCGGTCACTGAGGTGAACGCAAGCTCTTCGAAGGTGCATCTGAACCTCGCTGATCTCACGACAATGCACTTCTGTGTGTCCTTTCCCTCTATAAAATCTGTGGACTAAGCTCTTGATTTTGTGGAGAGTATCTATACAGCTGCCACGGATCATCCTTCCACCCATCCCCCGTCATGAATGAATGAATGAATGAATGAATGAATGAATGAATGAATGAATGAATGAATAACTCAAACTCTGTGTAAACCATATGCAGTGGCCTGCTTCACTTCCCAGTCTCAAAGTGCCTTCCCAGTTTGGGGGATACTTTACTGTCCCTCCTCCACCTTCTAACATACAATCCAGTATATAAAATAGAATACGAAACCCACTGAACTGAATACAAGGAGAATAAATGAGTTCAGCAAAGTCGAAGGATACAAGATCAATATTAAAAAATCAATTATAATTCTATACATTCGGAATGAACAATCTGTAAATAAAACTAAGGAAGTAATTCCATTCACAATTGTATCAAATAAAATAAAATACTTTGGAATAACTTTAACAAAAAAGTGAAAAACATACACTCTGAAAACTACAAAACACCATGGAAAGATATTAAATACCGAAGAAATGAGAAGACAGTCCGTGCTCATGAAGCAGAAGACGTCACACCATTAGGTGGCAAGACTCCTCAGATTGATCTATAGATTCAATGCCTCTCAGAAACCTAAGTAACTTCTCTGTAGAAATTAGCCAGCTGATTCTAAAATTCACATGGACTTGGAAGGGACCCAGAATGGTCAGAACAATCCTGAAAAACAACAAAGTAGAAGGACTCACGTCTGGACATCTAAACTTACTGCAAAGCAGTAATAACCAAGCCTGTGGCAGGGTCACAAGAATGGATCCGTGTAATACCACTGAGAATCCAGAAGTTAACCCACACGTTTCACGGGCAACTGATTTCCAACAAAAGCGCCAAGACCATCCAACGCGGAAAGGAGACTTCTCAACACAAGCGCCAAACAACGGGAGAGCCACGAGCCAGCGAATGAAGGGGGAGCCTGACCTCATCCCAGACACAGAGATCAACTCGAAATGGATGAGGGCTCTGCCAATACACCCCCTAGAAGAACACATGGTGGTCACACTTCCTGACTTTGGGTTTGGTGTGAACTGATGACAAAAAAGACCTACAAATGGATGGTCGGATGGCAGCACAGTAACATGAATGGTAACGCCACTGAGATGTACACTTAGAAATGGTTATAATGTCAAATTCCAAGTCTTTAGTGCTAGAATAAAAAATGGTTAAAATGGTAGATTGTTTATTACATATGTTCTGACACACAATGAGAATATTTTTAAGTTTTTAAAAATTAAAATGCAAATTTTTAAAGGAACGGAGTTCTGACACGTGCTACAACGTGATGAACTCAACCTGGGGAACATTTCGCTAAGTGACAAAATCCAGTCACCAAAGCCCACATGTCCTACGACTCCACTTGCAGGAAATGCCCAGAGGCTGGGGCGATAGTTTAGTCGTAGTTACAAGTGTGAGGATCGTGTTGCTTCTGCATTGTTCCTAACAGTGTTTTGAAGTTGAATAATCAAGAAGCAAGATGTCAACATATTATTTAAAATATAATTTAAGGGGCACCTGGGTGGCTCAGTCAGTTAAGCGTCTGCATTCAGCTCATGTCCTAATCTCAGGGTCCTGGGACCGAGCCCCGAGTTGAGCCAGCGGGGAGTCTGCTTCTCCCTCTCCCCCGGCCCTCCCCCTGCTTGTGCTATTGCTCACTCGCTCTCTCATAGGAATAAAAAATCTTTTAAAAAATAAAATAAATTAAAAAATAAAATATAATGTAATTTAAGCAGTAGACTGAATTCCTTTAAATTTCTGGGGAGGAACAAGAAGAAAGCACACAAAACACACACGAAGCATGTGGAATTTGAGTTTTTAAGCACTAAAATCAATGATATAAATTTAAACAAGAATAGCACAAAACACATGCCACATTAAATAGGATAAAATCACTGAGAAAGAGAACAACTCAGATTGCATCAAAAAATAAAATCTAACTCTAAGGTCAGCAAAATAAACAGACAAGAGTTGAGATATTAATGAAGAACAGTGTTGAGTTCGGGGTTAGAAACTAGGAAGGAGAATTCACGACGCACGGAGAGTAGAGTCAACGTCTGTCCTGAATCCCTGCGTACCGGTGGCTGGAGCATAGAGGAAAGCCAACAAGGAAACCACCTGGACTTCCCACCTCGGGTCACACTTCGGAGGCAGCACGAGCCAGCGCACGAGGACAGTGAACTCAATACCAGGGGAGACTGTTCGGGCATGCCGCAACGGAAGAGACTCGATGCCAAAGAAGTATCAGGCCTTATCACTTTATCTGCGAATCCAACGTAATCCCCATCACAATTCCAAGCCTAACTCTACGGAAACTGGAAATGTGATCTTAAAGTTTATCTGGAGGAACAAAGGCGTCGGGAAGAGGGGATTACCCCATCCAACGTTACAAAATAGTCCCGACACAGTAAGACGTGGCCACAGCGAGGGAAGCGAAATCTGGAAACAAAGCCAAGGATGCATGGAAATTCGGTGCACGCTAACAGTTCCATCTAGAGCTTGATCAAAAGGCGCAGAGGAGACGGATTCCTGAGCTCGGGTGGGGGTACTGGAGAGCTGTTAGCAGAACACGGTGGGTCCTGGACTTGGTCCGTGCTGAGTACAGATGCAGACCCGAGGACTCCTGTTGCCACGGGGAAGGGACACTGATGATCCGTGGCATGGGGTGGAAAAAGCTCCTTAATCACAGATACTTAAAATCCAGAGTCAGATGAAGAAGAGGTCTGACGGGACTCCGTCTTCGCTGCCACTGAACATTTCAGGGAAAACAAATGGGGTTGTTGGGTGGCTTCTGTTTATTCTGAAGACATGAGGGAAAAGGTGGTGGGCCAGTGGTGTGCACACTGCACTCACGCACCTCGGAGCGGGGGGAAACCGCTGCGGGGGGGGCGCCAGGGACCCGCTGGCCCCCAGCAAGGCAGGCCTCAGATGCCACGGGCTTACCCAGCAGGGCTGCAGGGGACAGACCCCAGCCCCCAGCTCGTCCCACCGCCCGACCCTGGCCACGAGCCTGAGGCACCAGGGCAAGAATCCGGATGGAGACCCCACCAGAGGTAGGTGGATGCACCAGAATATGCTGAGGATGCTTCTGGAAATCCTTCACCAAAATGTCACTGGGGCAACGACAATAGCAAAGAGAAAGAACGGGATGCTGTGAAGACGGCGCCCCTGACAGGGAGTGAGGGGGTGCAGGGGGTGACGGGGGGGGTGACGGGGGGACCTGCAAGTCTCCCAGTGCATGGGTCTGGCTGCCAAGGAGCTGGGGGAGGGCAGCTGCATTTTCAGGGCAGAAGGACAGACGATGCACAGGCAGGGTTTGGGGACTGGCACTGCAGGACGTGGCCCACGAGCTCCACCCACGTGGAAGTCATAATCCAAGTCGTAAGGTGCACGGCAGCTCTGGGAGCCCGCCAAGGGGCAGATACAGATGGTAAAACCCTGAAAGATGATGTGTATTTGGGGGAAAACTGACAAAGAAACAGCCACAGAAGAAAGAAAACCAGGGTCACGTTGTCCTAAAGAAGCCAGAGAGAATGTTTGAAGAAAGCAACGGTTTTGTAGACACAAACTGGTCATACATCCAGCGAAGAATCAAAACAGGACCAGGAATTCCACTTCTCCATGTCAAATCTCTGTTTTGTAATTTAGTAATGACGTCCTCCCCGGCTGGTGCCCAAACCCTCTGCTCTGCTGAGGAAGCCACCATAACCCCGTTCTGTACTCTCTCATTAGCCCCCTTTCCAGGACCAGCCTGGCCTTGCGCACGTGTCCCACCCACCGGGCACAGCTGGGGGTTGCTGAGGCATGAGCAGAGGGCCTGCATCCAGACAGGGTGACCCAGATTCTGGAATGACCTTCCATATCACCTCAGCTTCCTGGCCAGTTCTTGTCCCTTCCATTCAGCTTCCATTCAAAACAACACGTGCATATTCATTATGAAGACAAAGGAGGCTACTCGTTTTCTTGTTATGTGTATTAAGTTCAACTTTATCCTGCCACCGGCTGGGAAGAGACTTGGAGGTCTTGGCATAATTAAAAACCCCGTGCTTGAGACATGGTTTTCTTTGTAGTGACTGTGACTGGCTATCCCTTTCCACAGAGCAAAATTAAGAAGCATCTATTCTAATTACTGTACTTTCAAGCTCTCAGAGTGCAAATATAAAGGGCATTTTCTTTTGCTAAAGAAGGAAATGTGCAGCACTGCCTCAGAAAGAGAGAAAGATCCACTGAACAAATGTGCTGGGAAGGGGATGGGGTCGGGGAGGGCACGGCCTCCCCAGTGAGAGCAGGTGGGCGCATCAGGAGGGGCACGGCAATCCCGCCCCGTGCTGTAGTCAGGCTGAGGGCTTTGCAGAAACAACGGTCAACAATAAAAGACTGGCTCAATGACTCCCAACCTCACAGGAACTATCAGGGGTGGCTTACTGGAAACAAAAGGGAAAAATAATAAACGGTCCAGGATTATGCAAAGCTGCACATGCACATACAGCAAGAAGAGGAGGCGTCAGAGGGCCCTTGGGGTAGAGAAGGGGATGCTAGCCCCTAGTGGGATTCAGGTGCAGGCAGGGCCGGTCACCGGCTTTGAGTGTGTATTCAGTTGGTTGATGGGGATGTCTGCAGAGGGACCAGGCATCCTTTCCCGCTGATCAAAGTCAAACCAAATGGTAATCAAAACTTACCTAAGGGGGAATTTCATTTCTTCAAATTCTCTTATGTCACATAGATCACAGAGGACCCAAAGTACCAGGAGGTACCATGGCAGAAAACTCCATGAAACCCCCACTTGAACACCATTTCCAGACTGTGACACATCGAGTCCATAGTCATCTTCTCTCTAGGGCTTCCTGACAGGGTGGCATCAGATACACAAGGGTTCCACCCAGAAGGGCGACACGTCCCTCACAGGCATATGATTACAAGATGGTGGGCTGAACGTGCATCAGACATTCGAAAACCTACACACGTATCCCTTGGCGCGCATGCCCTCAGGGGAACAGTTAACATCCCAAAGAGGCTGACAGCTGTACTCTTTCTGGAGCCTTTCTTTAAAATCATCTTCAGAAACTATAGCACATTTTTCGGATTATCCACCATGGGGCCCAATATTCACTCTTTCCTGCTGATTTAATCCGAAGCTAACTCAGAATACCGTGGGCCCTGGGGCCGTGAAGTAGGGCACCACCTCCAAGCTGCTGTGTTTCACGGGGGTTTCCTAAAATGAGGAAGATGCTTCATTTCTCTGTAGGTAAATGTCTTATGGAGTCATGGTTACTAGATTTCCTGAATCAAACATCAGGACAGGAATATGTGGTCTTCCAAGTACAAGGGTCCCACATCTGAACCCCTGAGCAGCCCCCAGTGAGAAGTGACCCCCCCACCTGAGAGGTAAGTCCCATGGACACACATTCACATGCAACATGGCTTAAGACACATGAAAATAATGGCTTTCAGTATAAAAGAAAACCATTTTCTTCTTATTAAATGCCTTTTGCTCACGTATCCTTAAGTTTAGTTATACTCCCTAAATATAATAAAGGAAAAAATATGAAAATGTTTTTAAATTAGCTGGAAATAAAGCATATAACCATTTTGAAAACTAACACCCTTAAATAATGTTGTAAGTATTTACATTTGAAGTGATGGACGCATGACAGGTGCAATTCATAAGAAATTTTAAAAATAAATTTAAAATGTTAAACCTATCTTGCCAGGTGCTTTTTTAAAAGAATAAAATTAATACAAGTGTCACAAGGGAGTAAATATGTTCAAAATAAATAAATAAATAAATAAATACACACCAAAATGTACCATTTACTTAAATAATGCTGGGTTCACATCTTAGAAGTCTGAGCTCATATCCTTGAATTTTATTCAAAATAGAATTACACAAAGCTTCGTTTCCCCCATGAGAAACCAGTGTGAACAGATTACACGCTAGAAAATCTGAGACAGCCACCCCAACATAAAGCCTAGATGACAAGGTAAGACAGCATCTCACATAAATAACATGAAAATACAGCCAACATCAGTGTGATTTATTCATAATCATTAAAATCCACATCTGAAATTCTGCAGATTTGTGTATATAACTAAAGATTACTATCACCAGCTTTGGTTTGAATTTAGAACAGAAAAATCCATGGGACATGGCTGTAAGAATACTGTACTTTCACTGTCACATAGTTTAGATGTAAAAACAAAGTAACACCACAACGAGAGTCAGACCTTTCCTCCCCTGACTGTTCCTTCTCCTTCCCACCAAATGAGAAAAATCAGAGCTTAGGAGCGAACATTTGCTAATCAAAACTATCAGAGGCATGAAGTTTTGATAATTACACATAAACTTGAATTCCACACATTCCAACATAAAACTGTTAAAAAAAAAAAAAAGATGCTTTGCATGTGGGAAACACACACAGAAAATACAGTGTTTCTCTCCCATGAAACAAACCCAGCCCTGGCAGACAAAGACAAAATCTAATTTGCAATTCTGCCTTTGAACCCGGAAGTCAACTGTCACTTTATCAATGGTGACAGCAGGTAAACAGTATACAAATTGGAGTCACGGAGTTAACAATTCCCAGATGAACAAAGGAACGAATGGCAGAAGTGCTTCACTCCTGCTTTGCATCGGTCTGATCCAGTAGGGAGAATGGCCTTCATGTAGCAGAGGGAAACAACACAATGTGTAAAGAAGCAAGCACAGCACCAGACCATCAAGATCATGACAACCATAGAGACCTGCTCCCAACCGAGCATCCCTGAGCAAGTTCTTCCCAGAAGTCACATAGGACAAGGTTAAGATCCAGAAGAATGAAGAATAGCAAAGGCTAGGTTAATTCATATTCTAGAAATGAACGGGATTTATTAATTTGATGTTCATAGTTAACAATGCCTGGGAAAAACACTCAGAATCCACGGTCATGATCATCAGAACCTACAACAGGTTCTCTAAGAATAAGTCACAACCAGCGAAACGCACCTGTTCACAGGCTGATTAGTAAAATTCCATTTTCTTGGGCATAAAGAAGACCGACAGGGCTATGGTCTCATGCAGACAAGCCCCATCAGAACTCATTTACAAAGCAGGTCTCAGAGAAGTGGGTTTATCAGAAGATGAGGGGATGGGCACCTACCTTCTGTGGCTAGGAATTAAAAACTATAAAGTACTTAACCATGAGACGAGACTGAGGGGTTCACGGCCTCACACCTGTCCAGGACCCTTCCTAAGCCTCATGCCCCTGCAGCTGTGATATCTGCCCAGAGCCCTCCATGCACGCCTCCTGGATGTGGATGGTGGGAGGTGGAATCTGAGTTAGCAGGTGAGACCTGGGGGCAGGATTGGGCACTGCTGGTTAGAACAGGTGCAGTGAGGCTCTGGGACCCTACTGTTTTATTCCATATAAAAATTAAGAAGAAACCCATGAGAATACGTGGACTGGACGATTCTGCCCTCCCAAACACTCCCCTTACCCTACTGTTAATGTAGATTGAGCAGGGGGGGGCCAGGAATTTTTAAGCTGTTCTTATTTTAAGGGATCAGATTAGAAAGCTATCCCCCACCATGTGCACACAGCCTGCACGTCTCCCAGCAAGAACACACACTGACGAGCTAAGTTGGGGGAAGAACTGTGAAAGCCCCTCCCTCGGGGGGAGAGGGGGAAGACCCAAAGCCCCACACAAGCATGCCGGCAGCGAGCCTTGTAGAAAGAGGAGAAGGTTGTTAAGGCAGGCAAGCTGTTACCATGATTACAAAGCCCTATTTAACCATAGACGTTATCCTTCCCCACAAGTCAGTCCCACATAAAAATGTGTACTGGAGGGGGTGAGCAAATGTGGACAGCTACGGATGAAGAGTCGGGTGGAGGATTACGGACAGCAGCCCCCAGATAGTGGCGTCCACAACGAACTTGGCCGGAGGCACATCAGAGCATCAGATCAATAAAGAAAAGGGTGAAGCTTCAGAGGAGTCTGGACGGAGAACTGAGAGTGCAAATCAAGACAAGTCTCAGAAAGTCTAACTTTAAAGTACAATCTTAAAATCAATCTTAACAGCCAGAAGCTAATATAAAAGCATTAGGCTGGGAGCATGAGCTCAGCATTTAGCAGCAGTAATAACTCCCCAGTGCCCTCCTGTATTACCCGGCCTCTGACAGGGAAGGCTGGAAGATCACGGAGGGAAATTTCCATCCCCCAAGCTAGGGGAGGTGCAGAGATTACCGCAGCACACGAATCGAGGGCAAAAGCAAACATGGTGTCTTGAAGAGGCTCCGCTGGTTACACAGAGGACCGTGTGGTCAGGCGGCAGAGGGAGAGGGCCCACGCCCACCAGGGGGATAGACTGAAAGCTGCCAATTCCAGATTTCAGAATGGATGCCAGGCAATGCTATTGAGAACAGATTCAGATTTTCAGCAAGTTTACATATGAGATTCCTAAATCCACTTTCCAATTTTCCTCTATCTGGGAATATAACTTAAAATTTCAAAAAGGGAAAGAAGTGTCAAAAAATACAGCTGTATCATTCATCTTATTATTGTAAATGACAAGAACACTGACTAATGTAAATATTAACTTTTATTTTTAAATGCCTTACTACAGGCCCTTATTTTATTGTGCTTTGCTGTATTACACTTTCTAGATGTTGCTTTTTTAGCAAATTGAAGATTTGTGGCAATCCTGTGTTGAGCTAGTCTATCGGCATTTGCTCACTTCATGTCCCTGTGTCACATTCTGGTAAATAGGTACAATATTTCAAACTCTGTCATTATGATTATATTTGTTATGGTGATCTGTGATCAGTGATCTTTGCTGTTCTATTGTAATTCATTTTGGGCGCCACAAACAGCGTCCATATGATGGCCAATTTAATCAATACATCTGTGTGTTCTGACTTCTCCACCCTCGGGCCTCCCTATTACCCCCTCCCCCGCCACCGCCAAACACAATAATGTTGAAATCAGGCCAATTAATAACCCTACACTGGCCTCTGAGTGTCCAGGTAAAAGGAAGAGTTTCACGTCTCTCACTTTAAATCAAGAGCTAGAATGATTGAGGTTAGTGGGGAAGGTGTGTTGAAAGCAGAGACAGGCTGAAAGCAAGCTCCTGTACCAAAGAGCTGGCCAAGCTGTGAATGCAAAGGAAGAGTCCTGGAAGGAAATTAAAAGCGCTAGTCCAGTGAATACGTGGATGATAAGAAAGGGAAACAGATTTATTGCTGATATGGAGAAAGTCTGAGTGGTCTGGATAGAACACAACATTCCCTAAGTCAAAGCCTAACCCACGGCAAGGCCCTAACTGTCTTCAGTTCCGTGAAGGCTGAGGGAGGTGGGGAAGCTGCAGAAGAAAGGTCTGAAGATAGCAGAGACTGGCTGGTGAGCATTAAGGAAAGAAGGCGTCTCCATAACATGAGAGGACAAGGTGAAGCAGCAGGTACTGATGGGGAAGCTACAGCAAATCATCCAGAAGATCTAGCTCAGAGAATTTAGGAAGGTGGCTACACTCAACAACAGACTGTCAGTGTAGACCCAACAGCCTTCTGTTGGAAGAAGATGCCATCTAGGGCTTTCATAACCAGAGAAAAGTCAATGCCTGGCTTCAAAGCTTCAAAGGACAGGCTGACTCTCTTGTGAGGGGCTAATGCAGCTGGTGACTCTAAGTGGAAGCCAATGTCCACGAACCATTCTGAAATCCTAGGGCCCTTCAGAATCATGCTTAATCTACTCTGCCTGTACCCTGTAAATGGAACAACACAGCCTGGATGACAACACATCTGTCTACAACATGGTTTACTGAATATTGTAAACCACCATTGAGGATCTACTGCTCAGAAAAGATTCCTTTCAAAATACGACTGTTGTTGATATATACATCTGATCACCCACCCAAGGGCTCTGATGGAGACGGACAATGACATTAATGTGGTTTTCAGGCCTGCTAACGCAGCATCCATTCTGCAGTTCATTGATAAAAGAGTAATTTCAACTTTCAAGTCTTACTATTGAAGAAATGCATTTCATAAGGCTATAGTGATATGGAGAAAGTGACTGTGATTCCTCTCATGGATCTGGGCAAAGTAAATTGAAAACCCTCCAGAAAGGATTCACCATTATAGATGTCATTAAGAAAATCTGTGATTTATGGGAAGAAATCAAAATCTCAACACAAATGGGAGTTTGGAAGAAGTGGGTTCCAACCCCCATGGACGGCTGTGAGGGTTCAAGATTTCATAGAGGAAGTAACCACAGATGGGGTGGAGGGAGCCAGAGAATGAGAACAATCAGAAGTGGAGCCTGCAGATGGGACTGCACTGCTGTGTTCTCAGGATCAAACTTGAACAGATGAGGAGTTGCTTCTTGTGGATGAGCAAAGAAAGTGGTTTCTTGAGATGGAATCCATTCCTGGTGAAGATGCTGTGAAGACCGCTGAAATGACAACAAAGGATTTAGATCATTACATAATCTTAGTAGATAAAGGAGCAGCAGGGTTTGAGAGGTCTGACTCCAATTTGAAAGAAGTTCTACTGTGGGTAAAATGCCATCAAACTACACTGCACACTGCAGAGAAATCGTTCGGGAAAGGAAGAGTCGATTGATGTGGCAAATTTCCTTGTTGCCTTATTTTAAGAAACTGCGACAGGTACCCCACTGTAAGCACCCACACCCTGATCTATCAGCAGCCATCAGCATGGAGGCAAGACCCTCCACCAGCAACGGGACTACGACTCACTGAAAGCTCAAGTGATAGTTAGCATTTTTGAGCAATAAAGTATTTTTTAATTAAGGTATGTACATTTTTGAGACATAATGCTAATGCACACTTAACAGGCCACAGTATCATGCAAACATAGCTCTTATAAGCACTGGGAAACCAAAAACTCATTGGACTCACTTTACTGCAGTATTTGCTTTATTGTGATGATCGGGAGCCAAACCACAACATCTCCGAGGTATTTTATTTTAAATGATCCCTTTATTTAGAAATAAACTATCAATGTTAGTGCAGGACTTGGCCATTTGTCATTAAGTGCCACGAGCTCCCAAAACACAGACTAACACTCACCATTTGATGATTGTAAAATATTTACTGAAAGCAATATTGTTTGACTGCCAGCCCTGAATGCTACATTTTATCATCCAGAACACCCAGTGGGCAGAAATGCATTAATTTAATCAAAAGTAAGTTAGAATTGTGTATCAAAGCATCTTCACAAATGATGAAACTCAGAGAGTTTCTCTTGAAACCACTAGATCAACCCTCATCTATTTTTCTAGGCAAAAGGTATTCCAGATCCCTGAGACTTTATTTCCAAGAGATATGGACACTGCCTGAATGCTGGAACATAACACAGTGCTGGATCATCCACACTGAAGAGAGAGTAAGAAATTACTCTTTCATCGTGAGCCTAAGGTCATCAAATCTTAAATACTGGGAATTTAATCATTATGTTGTGTATGTCAATCAAGCAGTCAGTGACATAGGGACTGGTGTAGAACTGCACCACTGAAGCCAGAGAGAAAACATGATACATCCCTGGGTCACTCCAGCCTCCATCGAGGGAGGGACGGTGACACCACCCTTGACCTTCACTCCAATCCCAATACCATCCTGACCAGTGAATTACACTGGTCACTAACCTATTCTGGGAGCAAGAGGAAGAACATACACCAAATAAGCCTCACAGGAGTCACACATTCCAATATCACAGCACACAAACAACTCATAAATAACAAAGTACAACAGGAGCGTACATCTGAAATCAGTTTTGCTGCCTCTTTCATATCTGGTTCAGATATTCAGATGACCAATATTCACTGTGACCATGGAAAAGTACTTTATTTCCCTAATTCTATCAATTATGTATGCTAACAAGGAAAATATAAAATAATGCCAAGACCAGTGACCACTCACAGTCTTAGATCAGTGAGTGTGCGAACACCAGGCTTCTGGAAACTTGCAAAATCAACATTTCAAAAACTGAGGCTTTAAATTAAATGTGGATTCAGAAACAACCCTGGCTATGGCTGATTCTAAGTCACTTACTTTACAGATGAAGAAACTGAGGGAGAGGTAGAATTAAGTGAATTTCCTAGGGCAACACAGCTACTTCCAGGAATAAAACTGGAGTCCAACACCCCTGATGTCCTGCGCTCCCTCCAGGATGCCCACGAAAAGGGCCATCGGCCACAGGACGCAGTGCTCGCTGCCTTGGTCAGAATGCTAGAGGGGATGATGGTCCAGTCTTGGGCGTATTTTTTACTGCAGGTTGGATGCAGAGTCTTCTCCTGCCCACAACACAGGGCTTTGTCCTCAGCTGTTTGTTCTGATAGTAGATGGAGATGAGCTAGTTAATTTCTCAACACGTCTGCCTCTCGGCACCCATGTATCATACATTTCCACAGTTCAGGCAGTATTCAAAGGATAGGTTTTCATTTATTTCAAATTCAATTATATTTGGATCTACTAGAAGAGCCACAATCATGATAGGTTCATGAAGCTGTGAAATTATTGTTTCTACATATATTTCAGAAGAATTATAGAAAACGGTGTTGAAAACATTGATGCAGAAGGTTGGAATTTCTTTCAAAAGTCTCTTAATTTAAGCAGTTGGTGGCATGAGCATTTATACATAACTGCCTTTTGAAATAATTTCCTAATGATTTCAAAGAAGATAATTTGCATTCATTTACACTGAGCCAAATGGTATTATCTGAGGAATAAAACGGCATGTGAATTATCAGCAGAGAATAATCTCTCAGCAAAACAGCAAAGCATCCACCAGGAAACACATTTCCAATGGAGGGTAGATCCACTCTACTGTTCCAATGACACAGATACATAGCAGGCGCCATTCTGTCCTGAGACAGCATCCACAGAACACTTAACAGGCTTGCTATGTCAATACTTTTAATAAATGGTTGCTATGGTTAAGACTGTCAAAATTATATTTCTTGTAATTTTCTGAATAAATCTCCAGCTTGCTTGCAATCTTATATTCAACTTCATATTAAATGGTGCTAGGTTTGCAAAATTCTCATTTAGAATAAAAGGTGATTAGCTGTTTTTGAATTTACTTAATCATTCTTTCATTCAACAATACTTACTGTGCAGCAATAACAATGCTAGGAACTAGAAATACAAGAAATATTTGCTCCTTAAAAGAAATGTCCAAAGTAGATTTGGAGTTAAGGCTTCAAACTTCTTACAGGAGGATCTAGAAACTCACTGCAGGTGTAAAGAGAAAAGCACCTAAGTCCAAGCTGTAAGTTTAGAGTATGAGTGAGAGTAACAAAATCAAGGAACCATATCCAATTTTTCTTTCATTTTCAGTTCCTTTATAAATCAGCTCTGAGCATTAAGATTACTTTGGTCATAAATGTTGCCTCCAGAAGAGTGAGGTAACTCTAGTACCAGGGAAATCCTATCCACATAAGCACAAAAAAACAGATGGCCAATTTCTTCCTCCCAAATATCTATGTACTAACTGAAAATGAAAAAGAACACCTTCTATAAAACAAAAAAAAATTAACAGACTTCAAAATTAACACAAAAATATGAAAGCTAAGAGATAAATTTATTTCACAGATAAAATAATGAGCCATATAAAAGATCCAAGAGAATCTACTAACAAACTAAGATAGTTGCCAATACTGCTGGGCACTAAATCAATAATAAAAACTCAGTGGAGTACATAACACAGAAGAGTAACCAACTAGAATAGGCAAGAGATTTTTTTAAATCCCCTTAGGAGCTAAAATTATAAGATGCTTTCCTAAGTATAAATCTAACAAAAGATTCCCAAAATTGAAGTGGAAAAAATAATAAACATTATTTAGAACATAAAAGAAATCCTGAATATACGGACATGTATACTATATTTGTAAATATTATAAAGCTACAAGTCTTCCATTAATTAATCTATAAATTCAAAATGATTTGAATCAAAATCTCAATTCTGTTTTGGAAAATAAGCAGTTTTTATGTGGACAAGCAAATGGCTTAGAATAACTAAAATAATTTCTGAATGAACAATGGGGAGATTTACTCTACCAAGTATTTTGTTTTGAAGATGTAATAATTACGAATGTGAATCATAACCATAGTTTTAATAAACAGACCAAGGAAACAAAATAGAAAGCCCTGGAAGAGACCCATACCTGTGTGAAAAATTGACATATAACAGTGATATATTTCAGACTGATGAGAAATTGATTTATCCAGAAAAACAGATTACCCTTTTTGAAGAATAAAATTAGATCTATCATCCCATACCCAAAAACCTAATCCTGGGTAAATTAAGTATGTAACAGTGAGATGCAAACTTTAAAACCTCTAGAAGAAAACAATGGGCACCTCTTATCATATCAAGGTATGGAAGTCATTCTAAAGCAAAATTAAAAAACAAAAACTGCAAAACAGAAAGAAGTAGGTTTTAAATTTTTAACTAAAATTAACATTTTTAAACATAAGGATGACAATAGACACTATAAAACAGGTTACAAAAGAAGTCAGATGACAAGGATTAGTACCTCAAATAATAAAGAACATCTATAAATTAATCATAAAAAGACAAATGAACCGACAGAAAAATGAGCCAAGGGTAAGAAGAGGCAATTAACATAAAAGGAAATATAGAGTTAATAAACCTTAGAAAAATATGTGCAAGCTCATTAGTAATCAAGAATTTAGAAACAAACAGAAAAATACAATGGGACTCTATTCCACAGGGTCAGGATGCCAAAATATTGAAGTCTTAAAACAGCAATCATTGAATAAGAATGTGAAACAAAAGGAATTCTCCTACAGTGACAATGAGGGAACACCACATTTTACATCAAACTGAAACTAAAGTTAAGTTGAAGATTTTCTTACCCTAAAACTCAGAGATTCTTTCTACTTCAAGATATGTCCTAGAGCAGGTTCTCAGACTTCAGCTTGGATCACAATCACTTGGGGTGCTTGTTAAGACCCAGATTTCTGGGTCTCAAAAGCAAAGTTTCTGATTCAGGAGGTCTGGGGCAGGGCTCCATAGTTTGCAATTCTAATAAGTGTTCAGGTGATGCTGATGGTGCTGGACCTAGGACCCCACTTTGAGAACCACTGCCTAAGAGGGACAGCGTCCAAGGGGACATGGGAGCTATTCACTGCAGCTCAGCTCTGTTTCCAGAGTTCTCAGTATTGCAATCTACATGCCCTCAATCATGCTGAGGAAAGATAAACAGAGTCATTCTCAAGAATGCAATAATCATGCAGCAGTTTAACATTTAAGGCTAAACACAGCCATATTAATAGATCTCCACCTGCAAACACCTGCAGAACAACTCTGCATATTATTTGTGGATGCATAAAGATGTCATCAATAAAAACATGCCTGGGAATATACAAACCAAATGCATGACAGAGACTAGCTCCAGGGTGGGAACACAGTAATGGGACTGAAGAAAGTAAAATGGATCCCCGAAGAACCACATCCTTAGTACTTTCTTAGAAAAAGTAAAGTATGAAACATACTTGGCATGACATTAAGATTTAATAGATATAAGGAGTAGTACAGTGGCAAGTATTATATTGTTCTCTATTCACAGGTGTGCCCTTGAAACAGTTTATGATAAAATGAAGAAAACAGTATATTAACTGTTTAAGAATTAAGTGCACATAAGTAGATGAATGCTTTATAAAAGCACTGTATTTGGATAAAACCTATCTCAGAACACCAACCCTTTGACTTTGCAGCTAATGAAGAGCTTCTCAACCAGTGATTCCCTCATTTGGTCAACAGCTAGACATCTGCTCTCTGCTAGGCATGGGCACCTGGTCCTCCAGGAACTCAGGTATGCCCAGAGCCAGGTGCACCGGATGTTCTGGCAGGGAGATGGGGTAACAACTGTGCCATATATAGTATAAAGACGAGCTTTTAGTTGAATCTTATAGAAGAGGGGAGGTTTGTCAGGTCCAAGAGGAGAGCAATCACTGCAAAAGAGACATACCATGTGAAGCAGTCAGAGAGGGGTGAGGTGTTCACCTGGAAGCCAGGTTCTGATATGGGGCCACTGGGATAGAAAACAGCAGATGACACAGCAAACTGATGAATAAAGACAATCACCATTGACCCAGCTGTCAGGCCAAAATCGCCAAAGTCACCCATGATTCTCTGCTTTCCATCACACTCACATCAAATTAACTCATCATGCAATTCTGCTAGCTTTACTGTCAAGATGCACCCAGAAAGGGAACCTGTTTCCCACCTCCTCCACCCACACCTGCTGTACACCATCACCTCTCCTTTGGATGGGCACAGGCTGCTGTCTGGTCCCCAGGCTTGCTCTGCTACAGTCTCTACTCTGCAGAAAACGGCTAAGGGATGCTGCCAAATGTGAATCAGACCACACTCCCTGCCCAAAGTAAGCCAACAGCTGCCCATCAAAATGAAAGCAAGACTCAGCGTCTTTCCTGTGTCCTGGAAAGCCCTGGGCCATTTGGCTCGGGCCACCTCCCCCCTCACTCCCTTTCCTCCAACTGTTCTCTGGCCACATTACACGGTGCCACCTCAGGGCCTTTGCACCTGTGGCTCCCTCTGTCTGGAATATTCATCCACCATGAAAGATCTGCAGGCTCTCACCCAGGTCTCTGCTCAATGTCACCTCTGCTCAGTGAAAGAGGCATTTCTATCTAAAATACCCTCATCACTCTCTTTACCCCTTCCCCTATGTTATCCTTTCTTGATGGAAATTACTGTTTTATATATTATTTCATTATTTGTTTACTTATTCTTTGTCTCAACAACTAGACTTTAAACAGGGATTTACTTGTTGGGCCACCATCACCAGGAAGCATGCCTGGGATATATATGAGACAAAGAAATATTTGTGGAATAAATGAGCAAATGAACATTCATCATGTTTACATTTTTGCAAAGAAATAAAAGAAAAAGTGACTTAAACACAGGGTGATGAGTTATGGATCGAATAAAGAAGGAAGAATACGCATTTACCTTAGCTAAATCACTGAGCGAGCACTCTGCAAAAGGTTCAGTGAGAAAAACGGATCCTAACAGATTCACTACAAGGCTTACAAAGCTATTTACTCCAGGAGAAGTAATATTTATTCCATTAGGATGGAAAAGCCAACGTGATAAATAGATGGAGAATCTTGGAGATGTCTTTGAAGTTCAGGACTGTCTTTATTTTTAAACCACAGCAAATCCGTCAAGAAGACTTGCCATTTGATGGTATCAGTGGAGTTCACAGCAGCAAGGAGTTGTTGGTAATTAAAGTGATTGTTCTGCAAAACCTGGGAAGTCATCCCAGAACCCCATTCTAATTTCTAACCCAAGGATTTGAAAATTTACCTAACAAAGGTCACACTTGAAATGTGGCTAGGGCTACTTCAGGAACAATGGAAAACTCCTACAAGCCATTATAGAATCAGCATCAAAAGGGAAAAAAAGAAATCAGGAAATATTTACCCTTCTTGGTTTCTTTCTTTAATTAGGAAACAACAATGTAAAACAAAAACCAAATTTAGTATGGAAAAAATCATCCTGGCTACAATTACTTTATTTTTATCACATTAATGCTAAAAAAAAAAAAAGGCAAAACCTCAATATTAGAAATACTCTGAGGGGCACCTGGGTGGCTCAGCTGGTTAAGTGTCCAAGTCTTGAGTCATGATCTCAGGGTCATGAGATCGAGCCCCACATCAGGCTCCACACTCAGCAGGGAGTCTGCTTGAGATTCTCTCCCTCTCTGCCCCTCCCCCTGCTTGTGTGCGCACGTGTGCTCGCTCTCTCAAATAAATAAATCATTAAAAATTTTAAAAAATATGTACTTTGAGAGGCGTCTTTGAAGCCCCACCTTCCCCATGTTTATATGTGTGAAATAACCAGGTCCTTCATCTCAGCTATGTTTGCACCCTTTCTGCCCCGGCGTCCATCTCCAATTGGGGCCGGGAAGGAACCCTGTCACGCTTGCTGCTGAACATCCAGGACCCTGGATAAAATCACAGGCGGGAACAAACACGGAGTAACCCTGGGATCCTGCCATCACTTCAGACTTGTCAACACCGTTGCCACCAGGGGCAGTCAGGTGCCCTGACGCCAAGACCCCGTCACCAGATTCACGCATCCACAGAAGTACCCTGGGGTCGGAAGGCTCACGTGTGTGGTCACTGGCTAGAGGACTTCTGTGCTGCCGCACACATCCTGAGCCCTGAGGTCAGACACCCTTGGTTCAAACCCCAAGTTCTGCCACTCACCAGCTCTACTTTCAAAGGCACAATAAAATAAGTGTGCAAACCAATCTTTTTAAGAGAGACAATGCTCAGAGCAGTTTTAGGGTTATAAAAAATAGAAGAGAAAGTACAGAGTTCACATAGAACCCTCCCTCACCCTGCGTCTGGTTCCCCGTTGATGAACATCTGTTACAACTGCTGAGCCGACACGGATACGTTTTTCTTGACTCACGTCCACAGTTTACATCAGGGTCACTCCTGCTGTTGTACATTTTATGGGTTTGGACAAATGGATAATGACATTTTAGTATCACACAGAGTAAGATAGACAGTATCATAAAATATCCGACAGAGAAGTTTCACTGTCCTAAAAACCCTGTGTGCCCTCCCTTTTCATCCCTCCCTCCTGCCACACCGGCAACCACTCATCTTTATACTGTTTGGGTAGTTTTGCCTTTTCCAGAAGGTCATATGGTTGCCATCATACAGGATGTGGCCTTTTCAGACGGACTTCTTTGACTTAATAATATGCATTAAGGTTCCGCCATGTCTTTCCATGGCTTGATGGTTCCTTTATTTTTAGTACTGAATAATATTCCATTGTCTGGACAGACCAAAGTTTATCTATCCATCCACCTACTAAAGGACATCTCAGTTGCTTCCAAGTTTGCAATTATGAATAAAACTGCTATAAAAACCTATGCGCAAATTTTTCTGTGGACACATACTTCCAACTCCAGTGGGTAAACACTGAAGAGTGTAGTTGTGGGATCAAACGTTAGAGTATGTTCAGTACTTCAAGACGCTGTTACACTGTCCGAAGTGGCTGCTCCATGGTGCGTTCCTGCCAGCAGTGAGTGAGGGTCCCCAGTCTCCACATCCTCTCCAACACATGGTGCGGTCTGTGATCTGGATGGTGGCCCTTCTCACTGGCGTAATGGTAACATCTCATGGTTTTAATTTGCATTTCCCTGATATATGATGTCAAACTGCTTTTCATATGTTTATTTACCATCTGTATACAGATGTTTATTCAATTTTTAGCAATGTATTTCTTCTCTGATGAAATACCCATTCAAATCTTTTGTCAATTTTTTGAGAGAGAGAGAGCACAAGTGGGAGGGGAGGGGCAGAGGGAGAGAATCTCAAGCAGGCTCCACATCCACCTTGGAGCCCGACCTGAGGCTCCATCTCATGACCCTGAGGTCATGACCTGAGCCAAAATCAAGATTCAGACACCTAACTGACTGAGCCACTCAGGCACCCACCCCTCTTTTGCCCATTTTTAAATTATTTATTGTTGAGTTTTAACAAATTTTTTGTACATTTTAAATACTAATTCTTATCAGCTGTGTCTTTGGCGAATATTATCTCCCAGTGTGTGGACAGTCTTTTCATTCACTTGACACTATGTCACAGAGCAAAAGTGTTTTGTTTTTTTTTTTTTTACTTTAAGGAAATTCAGTCTATCAATGACTTCTTTCATGGATCATATGCCTTTGGTGTTGTGTCTAAAATAATCATTAACATAACAAAAGTCATCTGGATTTTCTGTTATCTCTTAGGTGTTTCTTAGTTTTGTTTTTTACATTTAGGTCTGTGGTCCATTTTGAGATAATTTTTGTAAAGGATGTAAGTATGTGTCTAAATTCATTTTTTTGTATGCAGACGTCCAACTGTTCCATCATCTTTGCTCCATTGTATTGCTCTTGCTACTTTGTCACAATCAGTTGAGTATATTTATCTGGGTCTTTTGTTGGCTCTCCATTCTGTTCCATTAATCCATTTGTCTATACTTTCACCAAGACCACACTCTCTCAATTACCATTAGCTATATTTTTAATAAGTCTTGAAGTCTGGCAGTCAGTCCTGTGACTTTGTTCTTCTCCTTCATTATTACACTGGCTATTCTGGGTCTTGTGCCTTTCCACATAAACCTCAGAATCAGTTGTTGTTATCCACAAAGTAACTTGCTGGTATTTTAACTGAGGTTGCAACGAATCTACAGATGAAGTTGTGGAAAACTGCCACCTTACCAACACTGGGTCTTCTTATCCACAAAACATGATTCAACATCAGTCTTTTAGTTTGTTCTTTCACTTATTTCACAAGGGTTCTGTAGTTACCTCCATACAGATCTTACACATACTTTGTTAGATTTTTATGTAAGCATTTCATATTTTGGTGTTAAAATATAAGGGTTTTTTTTATTTCAAATTCCAATTGTTCATTGCTGGTACATAAGAAAAGAAGTGATTTTTTTACATTATCCTTCTATCCTGCAACCTTACAGTAATCACTTTTTAGCTCTGAAAGGGCTTTTTGTTGATTCTTTTTGATTTTCTACATCAATAATCATGCCATGTCAAAGGCAGTTTTACTTCATCCTTCCCAACCTGCATACCTCTTTTTCCCCTTTTCTTGTCTTATTGCATTATCCAAGAATTCTACTAGAAAGTTGAAAAGGAGTGGAGAGAGGGGGCATCCTTCCTTTGTTCTTGATCTTAGAGGAAAAGACTCCACTTTATCACCCCCATTACATATGATGTCAATTGTGGGGGTTTTGTAGATTTTCTTTATCTCGTGAGGAAGCTCCTGTATTACCAGTGTGTTCAGAGTTTTTATCATGATTAGATGTTAGATTTTGTGAAATGTTTTTTCCACTACTACTGATATGATCATATGACTTTTCTTCTTTGGTGTGCTGATGTGATGGGTTCCATTAATCAATTTTCAAATGCTGAGCCAGTCTCCCATACTTGAGATAAACCTTCAACTTGTTCCATATGCCTCAGAAATTCGTGACTTAACTCCTTCTGCCATTCCCATTCCATCCCCAATCAAATGAAATCTGACTTTCCTCTCGGGAATCAGAAACTTACCTGGGACCTTTATGGCACCAATTTGAGAGGCATTTTTCATTATCCTCCTCTTGCTGTGTCTCTAATATGAGGCACGAGTATGCATTCCCACCTTCTTGAAACTCATTTCTTGCCTTCCTCAATATGCCAACCTCCTGGTTCTCCTTACACTTCTCTAGTCACTCCTTTTTGCTCATTTATTCATTCAACAAACACCTCTGGAGTTCATACTAGATTTTAGCCCATGTTAAGTGTTAGGCATATAGTTCTGCCCCAAACATACACACCTTGCTAGCAGAGTACCCAAGTTAGTGGAGAACAGAGGCACTGTAGAGAAAAGGCTCATAACATGGTATTATGGGTGACATGCCCCCCCCACCACCAAAGTATATGGAAATTTTAACCTCTAATACTTCAGAATGTGATGTTATTTGGACATAGGGTCTTTACAGAGATAGTCAAGTTAAAATGAGGATGAACCCTAATCCAGAATGACTAGAGTCCTTAAAAAGGAGGGGGCGCATTTGAACATGGAGACAGACATGCACAGAGGGAACAAGAAGCGAAGAGACACAGAAGACGACCGTCTACAAGTGAAGGGGATCCTCTCTCCTAGTCCTTAAAGGGACCACCCCTGATGGCACCTTGATCTTGGACTTCCAGCCTCCAGGACCGTGAGACAATACATTTCAGTTGTTTAAACCACTAATTGTGAGGCACTTGGTTAGAGTAGCCCCAACAAACCAACACACATGAAGAAAAGCACTGGACAGAGTGGTAAGTGCCAAGCCTTGAGGCCAGAACGGGCTTGTCACTGTCACCAAACACAAGTGCTTGTGCTCTGGGATGGAGGGTAAAGCAGCAGATAATGAGACAGTACATTGGGTGTTTTAGGCCACGGTAGAACATCCTTCTACTGTAATATATCTTAGCTGTGAGGACAACTATCTGCCAAGTCCTCCCGCTGAATCGCTGAACGTGGGGATGGTCTTGGGGACCCCACACAGTTGGATGAAGCGTTCCACTCCACCTTCCCACTCTGCTGTCAAGAAAGCCCTAAGCACTGAATTTCCTCTTTATTGCACTTACCTATAATGTTTCAGGTGTCATCCCTATGCCACCTCCCCCAGATTTTTATACCACATCTCATCTACATCTGGTGACCTGGCATCCAACACCAAGTCCATACACAGCAAACATGGGGCAAGGTTCACCAACGTCTGCAGTGGAAATCTTTGAATCACTCAGCAGATTCATGAATGCAAACAGCATGCAGTGAAATGAAGCTTTTTGTAAAGCCACAGGAGATGTATGTGAAGGAAGTGGTCTCAGTCACAGTAAACTCGCAGCATTCACGTTTCCCCAGGAAAGGCTCACAGCAAGCACAAAGCCACATTGGGTTCTGGTGGGTATTTTATCCTTGACAAAACTGTGGAAGTGGCAAAGATGCTAACATGACAGTAGGTAATATAATCATTACAGACCCTGTTCGCTGAGAACATGATTCTGTCAGTGATTTATATTAAAGCCCAAGAAGCCGAAGGATCTTGATTTGCTTATTCACTGTAGGCAGACAATCAATTAAGCTGGCGGAAGAAAGATGAAAATGACCCACAGGATCTTAAGTAGAATGAAGCTGATAATTCGCTAAAATTTACAGCCAATAAACAGATAAAAGACAGAGAAAAGTATGATAGTTTGATTGGATTTGCCATTAGTCTTATCTTCTTGTGAGAAAGCTAACGACTGAGTGAGAAAAGCCGATCCAAGGTTTCTGACAGGAGGTCATGGTAACTTCATTACATGCAAGACGGAGCAAAGGAAACAGATGACAAAGCCCGGGAACCATCAACAGTGTGTTCCGTTCAAACTCCGAGACCCAGGGACACAGAACAGAGAGGAACGTGTTCAATCGGACAGAGCAGGCTGGGAAAGAAAGGCGATTCCACCATCTCATCAAGTCAAACCCCGAAACCCTAAAGTGTTGAGATCGGCTGTTCTTATACCGGCTCCCGGCACAGGCCGGCAAGAGGTGAGCGCCACTTCCACCGCACACAGAACACTGCGGGTGAGGGGCGAAGGCGTATGTGTGCGGGCATCCCCTACCGCAGGGCACGGCGGCGAGGAGCTCAGGCTTGGAGCCAGGCCCACCTGCCCCAAGTCGCGGCTCCCCACACGTGAACAGAGCGGCCTAAAGAAAGCGACGGAACCTTCCGAAGACTGAGGGTCCCTGATAATAACAGAGGGAGAACAGTAAAGACCCCCGAGGGCATGCACACGGTGTCACTAGCCAACACCAAGCCCATGCTGGACCATCACAAACCGCGGTCCCGGCACAGCCCAGCGTCGGCTGGTGCGGGACAAGCCGCACATGTTCGATATGCGTTCTTACATCAGTGGGGGACCCCACACACCCTCCCATCCACTGCCGCGGATGATACACAAACAGCTGCAAACCTCCTGGTAGCGTGTCTGAATATTTAGATAGACGGGTGAGGAAATACAATGTGTTCCTACAACAGGGTTCTGGGCTGGCCAGTCCTGCAGAGCCCACACAGCCCTTCAGAAGAATGTCTGCAAACGCATGTGACAAAACACACACAGAACAGTTACCCTGAAATAGTCAAATACGTCTACTCGTGATGCACTAATAACACAGGAGGTTTCACAGCACGTCAGTAATCCCGTAGCAGGTATGACGCTGACGCTAATTTCAAAGCGTGGATGAACTTACTCCTTCACGCCACCACCGACCCAATGTGAACTGCCTTCTGCCCGCCTGGTGAGCGGCCACAGGGCTCTTACCCACACTGTGGCAGCCTCCACTGATGAGGAGAGGAAACGTAAGCTCCCACCGAGGCTCCTGGAACAAGGACAGTGTTTCTCCTGTTCGAGTCCAAGGGGCCATGCGAGTTCTTATCTGCCAACCCGGCAGGGGTCCATGCACCCCAGTTAAGAATGCCTGCTCTAATTTAAGCACAATGTCTTCATGTTCCTGGAAATGTTTCAAGGGCCGTAAACACATGGTTTTGTGTCTCATCTACCTTCGTGTTTTTCGTTAACATTACCACGGTACCATACGGATCAGCCAGGGTCCCTGTGAAATCACTGGGACCATCCAGGGAATGACACGGAAAGGTGTGGGCAGAGAGACGGGCCGGGCCGGGGCAGTAACTGGCACCAGCCTGGGACCTGAGGGGCAGACAGCTAGTCCCTCTCAGATTCCTTACCTGCAAACAGAGGGATTAACTGAGATGGAGTGTGCACGGCACCACGCGGTAGTCCCCAGAGGGTGTCTTTGACAAAGTGACCACAGCCTCAGTGACCCTTCACGCCTCACCCCATGTTTTAGAAGATGAGCTGAATTATCTGGGTGACATGCAAATCCATCAAATACACAGGATGTCAGGATAAGTTTCCAATAACATGCCAGCCTTGCAAAACGCCAATGATCTGCTGTGTCACAAAAGAATGAAGCTAGAGGCCCAGATTTCTAGAAAGGTTTTCTATATTAAAGCTAACAAAGTATCGTCACAACACTCAATAAACTAGTGGTTCTCACTCAATGAAACAGTATTTCATAAAAATCTATACACAGGGGCGCCTGGGTGGCTCAGTCGTTAAGCGTCTGCCTTCGGCTCAGGTCATGATCCCAGGGTCCTGGGATCGAGTCCTGCGTTGGGCTCCCTGCTCAGGGGAGAACCTGCTTCTCCCTCTCCCACTCCCCTGCTTGTGCTCTCTGACAAATAAATAAATCTTTTAAAAAATAAAAAAAAAATCTATACATAGCCAAGGCCCTTGAAATTTACTTAAAAGTTAAAACATACATCCCTTTGAGAAATTACTGCCTATCCTACCACGTATCGTGATGATTTGTACCGACGGACAAAACTTAGCAAAACCAGCAGCTCCTCTGAGCATCACTATTAACAAAAATAAGATGGTAGCCAGTGTGTTACAAACAAATCTTACGTGCTCTGAAAAGAACCTTCTAAGTATCTGCAAATTCGCTACAGACACGAAAGCAAACATGCAAAGATTATGCGGGACAATGGTTATATGTTCAGAGTATACGATCTTTACCAAGGGAGGGCTGCTAACTCAATTTCCTAAGAGCAATCATGAACCCATCCAAAGCAGGAAGATTCTTCATCACCAAGGCAGCACCAATTGTCCTGGGCTGCTGCAAAATACAATAAATGAATACATGCAACTCAACTAGTCCCTTAACGGAGTAGGAGAAAGGTCACTAGAATCCATGCCGTGATTGGCTCCCTCCAGCTTTGAAATCAAAACCTTGGCTGGGTCACCAAGATTAGTTTTCATATATGCATTTCTGCTTGCCTGCAGGGGAAAGTCACTGCTGTGTGACAATTTCCACCCTATTGATTTTTTTTTTTTTTATTAAGGCAAGGAGAAAGGTTAGTAAAACATAGTAAGTCCCAGAAATGTGTCCTGAACACCAAGTGTGGGATAAAGTTATAAACCTATACCTGGGGCGCCTGGGTGGCTCAGTTGGTTAAGCGACTGCCTTTGGCTCAGGTCATGATCCTGGAGTCCCGGGATCGAGTCCCGCATCGGGCTCCCTGCTCGGCAGGGAGTCTGCTTCTCCCTCTGGCCCTCCCCCTCTCATGTGCTCTCTCTCTTTCAAATAAATAAATAAAATCTTTAAAAATAAAAAATAAAATAAATAAATAAACCTATACCTGAAGAAAAACAAAAGCCCTTTGGGGCAAACAGAATAGGAGAATTTTAAAAGCTTTTTCATTAGGCTTCCTTCAAATGCAAACATCTGCTGCACAGAGATACAAAGAAATTGATATTTTAAAAAATGTTGTTTCGATAGAGAAACCCCTTCTGGAATCTAGAAAGTGCATCTTTCATCATCTGTTCTTACCTCCCCAAATTTAGTAACATGACTCTGTAAATGCTCTCTTCACAAAAATTGTTTTAATGGTATAAATCATGGGGATTTCAAGGATGAAAAGAGAGTAAAAGATACATGAGAAAAAATATTGTTAACAAATTTTGTTGACTTATATCCAAATTCTTTAAAGTGAAAAAAAAAAAAAAAAAGATTTTTAACTCTCACTGCAGTATTACCCAAGACAGGTTCTTCATTGTTAAATCATACCATCCTCCAGCACCGGCTGGAGTATTTCAGTATTACTGTAACAGTGGCCAGACAGTTCCACAATAAAGTTCATGCTGCTGTAAAATAATTTGCAAAATAGATAAAGCCCAATGATGCACATATTGGTTTCTGTTGGGAGTCTAATTTCATTACTTATGTTTAATAAAAATGCCAACATTTACCTGGGTTATAAAACAACAAATGTACTTCATATGCACACACACCCAATCACATACTTACGTATGCTAATGCTAAAATGTTCAAATATTAGCTGCTCTATCCTAAAATATTCTTAAATACTTATCTTAAACTTTCTGTGAAACAGTAAAAATAGTAAAAAGTTCAATGTGATTTTTTTTCTAAAAAACAATGTAACTTAGTTAATAAAATTAAATAAGTAAACATGAAATGATTCTCTCAGGATGGCAGTAGCAACCTTGGACTTCTACCAGCAACAGATGAAAAGTTTAAAGAAACTGCTGACCTAAATTCTTCATCACCTCCTTCCATGAAACCAACCCAAACTGGAGAAATAAGACAGTTCGATTCCAGGAATATCAAACTGACAGACGATAGCAAGCCCCTTTAGAGAGTGACAGTCAAGAGTGATTGCCCCACATTCCTGCTGCAAAATCACACCTGTTCACTGGGAATTTTCATGGGCTCCTCACTGGCAGGACCCACTGTTCCACTAAACACAGAGGGAGAGTTTACAGTGGAGGAAACCCCGCACCAGAAGTCAGGGACAGAACACGGAATGTTAGTGAGAAATGAGCATCCTAACTGATCCCGCTCTGCTCACTCCTAACTGGAGCATCCTGTCCGCGGGAGAGCTACTTCCACCCTGCCCTCGGGCATTCAGACTTTATTCTCTACTCAACTCCCTGGAGGACAGAGATCCCCATGTCCTGAGACAAGAAAACATCAGAATAGACAGGAAACATCCTGCTGTTCCCAAAATGCAGGATCAACCTCAAAGACGCCAGGCATTAAACTAAAATGACAGTTTCAGGGTTTCAGCGGGCAGGCTGCGGCCCTCGGGAAATCAAAGAATAATAATGATGTAAGTAGAACAAGGTAAGTCTATATAAAAGCTTGACTTGATCATGAAATCCAGGTACAAAGAATTAAGATAGTGTTTTAAGAAGAATACAACTGGGGACGCCTGGGTGGCTCAGTTGGTTAAGCATCTGCCTTCGGCTCAGGTCATGATCCCAGGGTCCTGGGATCGAGTCCCGCATCGGGCTCCCTGCTCCACGGGGAGCCTGCTTCTCCCTCTGCCTCTATCTCTCTCTCTCTCTGTGTCTCTCATGAATAAATAAATAAAAATCTTTAAAAAAAAAAAAGAAGAAGAATACAACTGAATACCAAGATAAATGTAACTAAATATCCACTTTTGGTTTTAATACAAAGAAACAAATACATGTGTGATGATACTGTGTTTCTTCTGCAGCATTAGTCTGTTTCGAAGGTACAATTACATTCTTCATTCTTCAGTCTATCTTTGAAAGTGGAAAAGGAATAAAAGTTTAAGACAAGCAGATCCTGCAAAAGCAGAGACAGTATAAGAACAGAAAGGATCAGCCAGGAGGGGTCACATACAATTCACCAGAGAGGGTCTGATGATTTAATGGGGACCAGTTGTCACAAAAGGTTTATTCCAAAATGACAAATTAGCCAGATCTCCTAGGAGCTAAGCACACAGACCCAGTCCCTGTCTCCTAGGAGATGAAACCTCCAAACAGTCCTCCTACTTATAATGAAAGGTTTTTTTTAAGATTCATTTATTTATTTTAGAGAGAGAGAGCAAGTGTGCACAGGGGTAGAGGGGGAGAGAGAAGGAGAGAGAGAATCTCAAGCAGAGTACCCGCTGAGCCACCCAGGCGCCCTGTAATGGAAGTTTTTAAAGGAACAGACATATTTAGTAATAATAACAGACCAGGTCAATAGGTCATAAGAAATACAGGATTTCAAACCTTTAAAAAAATACCATATTCCTGGAAATAAAACCAAGTCTTCAAAAGATCTAAAACCACATAAAAAATAGAGGCATTAGGGTCCAGTGACACAAAAGAGAATCACTTGATTTTATAAAAGGGACTCACTCAGCTGGATAGCAATGGTCGTTCCTGAACTGTTCTGATCAATGGGAGCAGTCCCCACATACCCAAAACCAACATCCCAATACCTGCCATGGAGACTCGTGGGAGACAAGATGCCTCCCTTCAGGGTCTGGAAAAATGGTGAACATTGTAAAGGTTTTAGGGGCATATGTTCCAAGATTACAACAAGCTATAAACCTAGAATACATAAGAGGAAGCAGAATTTTCTTAAAATATTTAATTGAAAGTATGTTTTACAGTAACTTAAAATATAAAGATTTTTACCAGTTTTATAATCACTGTGGTTTTTTTTTCTGTAGTCATCAGTAGGTTCAGTTTAGGAGAAGGAACACTGACCTTAAACGTTTGTTAGTGCCCAAACTTCTTTAATTGCTATTTCAATGTTCACAAACTTCCTGGTAAAACACATTATGCAGTAATTAACCACACATACAATCTCCAAACATATAAGGAAAGGCAGCCTATGCAATGCAAAAATAAAAATTATTTAATAAATGCACAAAATTAGTTGAACCATAAAGAAAATAAAAATTGAGTAAGTAGTCCCCCTGAAAACTCCCTGAAACATGAAAGAACTCATGAAGAATTCATAAATTTTCTCTTCACAAGATTCAGACCGGCTAGACACTGTAATTACATCCATACTGCAAACATACATTTAGAATAAAATAACCGTGAAAGTATTTTGAAATACACTGATATGCTGAAAAATATTTTTAAAAGATAAAAAAGTGACTGATATGCAACAAATAAAAAAGCCTCAACACATCTCACATCTTACCAAAAAAGTAATCAAAAATAGTAAAAAAATAGTTAAGAGAATTAAATGTAAATTTTAAAACTATAAAACTTGTCGAAGAGATCACAGGACACAGTCATTGTGGCCTTAGGGCAGGCAGAGTTCTTAAAACAACCCCAAAAACACAATCCATAAAAGAGAAAAATGATAGACTGCACATTATTAAAATTAAAATATTCTGTCATTCGAAAGACACTGTTCAGAACAAAACAGACAATTTACACCAGGGAGACAGATCTGCAAATCACAGGCCTCACAAAAGACGTGTACCCAGAATACACACGGAAACGTTAACATACAAACGGCCCATTTGTCTAAAATATTTGAAGACGCTTCATCAAAGAATAAAGATGGAGAGTAAACATGTGAAAAGTGGCTCAATGTCTTCACTTATTGGGGAAGTTAGGGAAAAAGCTGAAGAGAGACACCATGAGAAAAGCCAGGAGAAATACACACACAAAACCACACATAGTACACACCCACCCAGCCATGAAGAACAGGCAGGGATGCAAGCCACAAGTACCTGCTCGACCTGCTGGGGGCTAGGCAGACATGCAGGTGCCTAGGAAGGCAGTTTGACAGGTCTTAGGAAGCCACACACACTCTTCCCGTTTGGCCATCCCCATCCTTCCACCGAATGAAATACCCGTGTGAAATGAAGACCCACGTTCACAGGAGAGCCTGAAGCAGCTTTATTCATAGTTGCTCAAAGCTGGGAACAGCTCACATGGCCTTCTACAACAGAACTGACAGAGATGTGAGTACATTCATACGATGGAATACTACTCAGCAGTTTTCTTTAAAGGAACAGTGGTGCACACAGCAGTGGGGGTGAATCTCAGAGGAACTCCGCAAAGTGAAAGATGCCAGGATCAGAATGCAACATACTATGTAACTGCATGTGCATAGCATTCTGGAGAAAGCAAACACAGGACAGAAAACAGACTAGCAGGTGGGTGACTCAAGGGGGCAAAACACTCAGAATTGAAGAATACTGGAACACATCCAAAGCAACATCTTAAAGTAAGGTTTTACCCCTTAAATATTCATATTAAGTAGTAAAAGCAGCATAAACAAGCAAGCTAAGCAACCAACAACAAAAGATAGCTACAAAGTGAAAGGCAGAAGAGAAAGTAACAGAAATTAAACAGAAAAAAAGTGCACAACAGAGATGATCCAACAACAGCAAGACTAGTTCATGAGAAATTCCAGCCAGAATTATATAGAATAAAAGAAAGAGTCTATAAGTTATATCTCAATTAAGCTGTTGTTAGAATTGTTCTTAATTATTAAAAAATAAAGGCACTAAAAGCCAGTATCAAAGAAAAGGAGAACATAACTAAAAATAACAGAAAGATCAAACATCATAAGAGACAATAAAATTCTATCAACAAACTTGAAAACAAAGGTGATACGGGTAAGTTTAGATAAACGCAATTTCCCTGAAGTGTCTCAAGAAGAAACAGAAACCCTGAATATTCCTAAAATCATTATAGTTATTGTCAGTGGTTTTAAACCTACCCACAAAGAAAACTCCAGGCCCACGTGGTTTCAATCAAAAGTTTTACCAAATATCTAAGGTAAAAGAATTCCAGGAGGAGAGGGAAGGTGGCAGAGGGATAGGGGACCCTTGAATTCAGCTAGATATCCATCAAATCATTCTGAACGCCTGTGAATTCAACCTGAGATCTAAGAGAATTGCTAGGGTTCTACAAACAGAAAATCAACCGCTTTTTGCAAGGTAGGAGGTGCAGAGAAGTGAATCTGAAGGGATATATCGGCAGATAAACCTCAGGGAAAGGAAGCCTCCGTAAGTCAGCTACCAGCAAGTAATAGAGCAGCAGAGCACAAAATCAGAACTTTAGAGGTCTGCTCCAGTGAGGGACGTGCCTGCCTGAGAGGCGCTCAGGTGGCAAAGCGGGGCGGAATCCAAGCTGGGACAGCCTGGTCTCAGGATCCCCAGGGTCACAGAAAGAACAGGGGTGCCTGGGTACGGCAGAGTTCCCAGGCATCCAAGCGGGGAAGCCGGCTATAATCCGCGAGCCCTGGAGCAGGCTTGCCGCTGGGTGTTGCCATAAACTTCGAACCACGGCAGGATTGGGCAGGTGCTCTCCAAGCAGCGGCCCAGCAAAGACAGAACTGCTGAGTCCCTGCTCCTTCCCCGGGGGAGCAGTGCAGGTCCACGCAGGATCAGGCAACCACTCCCAGAGCAGGGGGCGCAGAGAGCAGGAGTGAGGCGGTGAGACCACCACTCCCTCCCTCCCCTGGGAGGATGGTGCTGGTGTGCACCACAGGAGTCCACAGACTTCCACACACACACAAGTAACTGACTGCTTCTTCCTGAGGGTGCACTGAAGGGGGTGGGGACCACGATAGCTCAGCTCCAGGGCTGGAGATCGGGCGCTGCCATTTTTGTTAGTTTTTCATCCTCTAAAGCTGCATGAAAAGCCTTCAAGGAACAAAAACCACACAGAGCAACCAGAAGCAGCTTACACTGAGGCCAGCCCCCTGCAAGGAACAGTGCAAGCCCACCTGAGCAAAGACACCTGCCAATCAGCACAACATGCCCCTCCCCCAGAAGACCAGGGAGAACATCAGGCGAACACCACGTTTATGGATCACACAGAACTGAAAAACTCCTACTCTAGGGAAAAACAGTATATAGACTACAAGGTTTTTCCTCATGAATCTTCAGTCTTTCAGTTCAAAATTTTCTTTTTCATTTTCTTTCTTTATTCCCTTTTCAACTAGCTTATTTTATCAAATCTTTTTAAGTCTTTTTTTTTAAATTTTCATTTCTACATTTACATTTTACATATTCCTCATTTTTGGCTTCCTTGCACTGTATTCAATTTTATTTTTCTATATGTATAAATTTTTCTTTATTTACAATTTTGGGATCAAGTGTCTTCTAACAAACAGACCATAATACACCCAGACCAAGTGTATCACCACATTCTGTCTACCTCTTTGATTATATTCCCTATTTTTTTCCTTTTTTGGTTTCTGATCTCTTCTGCTTTCCCTAGTGTATATTTCACTGGGGTTGTGGTTGAGATTTTTATTTTTTATTTTTTTATTTCTATCTTGTTCTCACGTTCATCTATTCTTCTCTGGACAAAATGGCCAGAAGGGAAAAATTCCCAGAAAAAAAGAACAAGAGGCAGTACTCACTGCCAGAGACTTAATAAATATGGATACTGGTAAAATGTCAGAGCTAGAATTCAGAACGATGATTACAAAGAAACTAGCTGGGCTTGATAAAAACATAGAAGACACTGGAGAATACCTTTCTGGAGAAATAAAAGAACTAAGATCTAATCAGGTTAAAATCAAAAAGGGTATTGCTGAGATGCAATCAACAATGGAGGCTCTTATTGCTAGGATAAATGAGGCAGAAGAGAGAATAAGTGATACAGAAGATAACATTATGGAGAACAAAGAAACTGAGCAAAAGAGAGAAAAACAATTACTGGACCATGAGGGGAAGATTTGAGAGATCAGCGATATCATAAGGTGAAACAATATTAGAATAATTGGGATCCCAGAAGAAGAGGAGAGAGAGAGAGAAAGAGGAATGAGTAGGGGGCAGAAGGTATATTTGAGTAATTTATAGCTGAGAACTTCCCCTAATCTGGGGAAAGAAACAGGCATTCAAGTTGGAGGCACAGAGAACCCCTTCAAAATCAAGAAAAATAGATGAATATCCCAATATATAATAGTGAAACTTGCAAATTTCAGAGATAAAGAGAAAATCCCAAAAGCAGCTCGAGACAAGACGACCTTAAACTAGAATGGTAGGAACATTAGACCAGCAGCAGACCTATCTGCAGAAACCTGGCAGGCCAGAAAGGACTGGCATGATATATTTAATGTGCTAAATGGGAAAAATATGCAGCCAAGAATACTTTTCCCAACAAGGCTGTCATTGAGAATGAAGGAGAGATAAAGAGCTTCCAGGACAAACACAAACTAAAAGAATTTGTGTTCACTAAACCAGCCTTGCAATAAATATTAAAGGGGATCCTGTAAGCAAAGAGAGAGCCCAAAAGTAACACAGACCAGAAAGAACAGAGACAATATACAGAAACATGGACTTTACAGGTAATACAATGGCACTAAATTCATATCTTTCAATAATTACTCTGAATGTAAATGGGCTAAATGCTCCAATCAAAAGACACAGAGTATCAGATTGAATAAAAAACAAGACCCATCCATATGCTGCCTACAAGAGACTCATTTTAGACCCAGAGACACCTCGAGACTGAAAGTGAGGGGGTGGAAAACGATCTATCATGCTAATGGACATCAAAGGAAAGCTGGGGTCACAATCCTAATATCAGACAGATTAGATTTTAAACCAAAGACTGTAGTAAGGGATGAAGAGGGACACTATATCATAGTTAAAGGGTATATCCAACAAGAAGATCTAATAATTATAAATATTTATGCCCCTAATATGGTAGTAGCCTATTATACAAACCAATTAATAACAAAATTAAAGAAACACATTGATAAAAATACAATAATAGTAGGGGACTTTAACATCGCCCTCAGTGAAATGGACAGGTCATCTAAGCAGAAGCTCAACAAGGAAACAAGGGCTTTGAATGACACACTGGACCAGATGGACATCACAGATATATACAAAGCATTCTATCCTAAAGCAACAGAATACACATTCTTTTCAAGTGCACATGGAACATTCTCCAGAACAGATCACATACTGGGTCATGAATCAGGTCTCAACTGGTACCAAATGATTGGGATTATTTCCCACATATTTTCAGACCACAATGCTTTGAAACGTGATCTCAATAACAAGAGAAAATTTGGAAGGAACTCAAATACTAGGAGGTTAAAGAGCATCCTACCAAAGAATGAATGGGTCAATCAGAAAATTAAAGAGAAATTTAAAAAATTCATGGAAACAATGAAAATGAAAACACAACTTTTCAAAACTTTTGGGATGCAGCAAAGGCGGTCCTAAGAGGAAAGTACATAGCAACATAAGCCTTTCTTAAGAAACTAGAATCTCAAATACACAAGCTAATTTATAAAGGAGCTAGAGAAAGAACAGCAAATAGAGCCTAAACCAAGCAGGAGAAGAGAAATAATAAAGATTAGAGCAGAAATCAATGAAATAGAAAGAACAGTAGAACAGATCAACGAAACTAGAAGTTGGTTCTTTGAAAGAATTAGTAAGATCGATAAACCCCTGGCCAGACTTATTAAAGAAAAGAGAAAGGACCCAAATTAATAAAATCATGAATGAAAGACGTGAGATCACAATCAACACCAAGGAAATAAAATGAATTTTAAGAACATATTATGAGCAACTATATGCCAACAAATTAGGCAATCTGGAAGAAATGGATAAATTCCTAGAGACATGTAAACTACCAAAACTGAACCAGGAAAAAATAGAAAACCTGAACAGACCTATAACCAGTAAGGAAATTGAAGCAGTAATCAAAAATCTCCCAACAAACAGGAGTCCAGGGCCAGATGGCTTACCAGGGGAATTCTACCAAACATTTAAAGGAGAATTAATACCTGTTCTTCTGAAGCTGTTTCAAAAAATAGAAACAGAAGGAAAACTTTCAAATTTGTTCTATGAGGCCAGCATTACCTTGATCCCAAAACTAGAAAAAGAACCCACCAAAAAGGAGAATTATACACCAATATCCCTGATGAACATGGATGCCAAAATTCTCACCAAGGTACTAGCCAAGAGGATCCAATAATACATTAAAAAGATGATTCACCACGACCAGGTGGGATTTATTCCTGGGATGCAAGGGTGGTTCAACATTCACAAGTCAATCAGTGTGATAAAGCACATTAATAAAAGACAAGAGCCATATGATCCTCTCCATTGATACAGAAAAAGCATTTGACAGAATACAGCATCCTTTCCTGATTAAAACTCTTCAAAATATAGGGATAGAGGGAACATTACTCAATATCATAAAAATCATTTATGAAAAGCCCACAGTCAATATCATCCTCAATGGGGAAAAACTGAGAGCTTTTCCCTTAAGGTCAGGAACACGACAGGGATGCCCCCTCTTGCCACTATTATTCAACATAGTATTAGAAGTCCCAGCCTCAGCAATCAGACAACAAAAATCAATAAAAGGCATCTGAATCAGCAAAGAAGTCAAACTCTCACTCTTTGCAGATGACATGATACTCTATGTGGAAAACCCAAAAGACTCCCCCCCCAAAATTACTAGAACTCATCCAGCAATTCAGTAACGTGGCAGGATACAAAATCAATGCACAGAAATCAGTCGCATTTCTACACACTAACAATGAGACAGAAGGAGGAGAAATTAAGGAATTGATCCCATTTACAATTACATCAAAACCCATAAGATACCTAGGAATAAACCTAACCAAAGCGGTAAAGGATCTATATTCTAGAAACTAGAGAACACTGATGAAAGAAATTGAGGAAGACACAAAGAGATGGAAAAACTTTCCATGCTCATGAATTGAAGAATAAACTTTGTGAAAATGTCTATGCTGACCTGGGAACAACACAGGTGGGAACTGGGTGGGTCCACTTACACATGGATTTTTCCAATAAATAAGGTGCTTTACTGTAAATGTATTTTCTCCGTGGTTTTCTTTTTTTTTTTTTAAAGATTTATTTATTCATTTGAGAGAGCAAGAATGAGAGAGAGTACATGAGAGGGGGGAGGGTCAGAGGGAGAAGCAGGCTCCTCGCTGAGCAGGGAGCCCGATACGGGACTCGATCCCGGGACTCCAGGATCATGACCTGAGCCGAAGGCAGTTGCTTAACCAACTGAGCCACCCAGGCGCCCTCTCCATGGTTTTCTTAATGACGTTTTATTTTCTCTAGCTTACTTTATTGTAAGAATGCAGTACATGATACACATAATATACAAAATACATGTTAATCAACTGTTGATGGGATCAGTAAGGCTTCTGGTCAACAATTCCCTATTAGCAGTTAAGTTTTGGGGGAGTCGGAAGTTCTTCATGAATTTCTGACCACGGGGAGGGCTGGCACCTCAGCAGCCACACTGGTCAAGAGTCGCCTGAGCAATAATCCCAACAGATGGATAAGAAGCACCTGTAAGCACATTTAACATCCACTCATGATTCTTCAAAGTACTTAGCAAATTAGGAACAGAAAGGAACTTTCAAAGCAATATTTTACGATGATGAGAAATCACACGAATGTGCCCATCGGCACCCCTTCTTTCCCCTAAAATAAGAAAAATGAACAAAAAGGTTAAGCATTAGATTCCGGGTAGTTAAAAGGTTAAAGGCAAAACCGTAAAGCTTCCGAAGACAACAGGACAGATGTGTGGCTGTTCTGTGTGAGGCCCACGCACCCCCACCCGTGCCCCCGCCCTGCAGCTGAACTTTGAAGGTTCCACGCACACACCGCCTTCCGCTCCGTCCAGCAAACCTGTCCAGCTGAGCAGGATCAAATGCAGAGAGACGCTGCGGTTGGGGTTCCATGACCCTGTGCCCTCCCGGTGGGCAGGGGGTTGGCAATATCTAGGTTCCAAACAGGTTCTGAATTGTTCAAAATGTTACTGACCACCATGGCTGCTACGTACAGCTCCCCTCAGATGTCTGCCCCTCTCTCTCCCACTCAGAGTGAGCAATGGACAATGGTTTCCTTGAAGCCTGCCCCAAAGTGTGCCTGTGGCCCCTTCACTGAACCTGCTCAGTCACCCCAACCAGGAGCCACCCGCCTCGCCGGCAGGGCTCACACATATAACCACAACCATGAAGAACAAGACCAACCGACGGGCTTGACTAAACTCGGGAATTTCTGTTCATTCAAGCAAACTATAAGGAATGCAGAACAGCATCACCAGCTGGGAAAACAGATTTGTATCACAGGGAAAGGATACAAGGGTTGCATCCAAAATATTATGAATTCCTCAAAGTCAACAATACAAAGACAATCAGGTAGAGAAATTTTCAATAAGCACCAACCTCCATAGGAATCACGTACAGCCAACACACACACACAAAACATCCGATCTCATTAGAAAGCAGAAAAATAGTGTTCCGGGATTCATTGTTTGCGTGTAACACTATGGAACACTATGTCAAAAACTAATGATGTAATGTATGGTGATTAACATAATAAAATAAAAAATAAATAAAATTTAAAAAGCAGAAAAATAAAAATCAAATGAGGTATCGCTTCAGAGACAAAAGATTAGCAAGAATATTTAAATCTGACCTCATCAAGTGTCGCCAAGGACTGAGGGGAACCCAGCCCCTTATAGAGGGCCTTGGGACCGCAAAATGGTGCTGTGAAAACAAGTTAGCATCACCTCATAATACTGAGAATGGGTCTTCTGCACCACAGGGGCACAGAGAAATCCGCACTCAAGTGCACTAGGAGAGCACAGGCAGAATCGCAGTGGGAGTGACAAGACAGGCTCTGGTAGAGGACACGGAGAAATAAATTGGGTTCCGTTCATACAACTGAAATGTCTAAAAGACCTCAGCTGAACTACATGAGGAAAGGAGAGAGGAAAATATACCGCACAGCTCTGTCAATATAAGGTTCAAATACTTATAAAACTAAGCACTATTTTATTTGGCGAATAGGAATACGTTCAGTGAAACTATTTTTTAGGTTTTTTTTTTTTTTAAAGGCAAAAGATTACCTCTATGGGGCTCAAAGGACCAAGCTCCAGAGGGAACTTCAAATGAAATCATGAAGCCCCAATTTTCTCTTAAACTGGGTTATCATACTGTTATTTTTCATACTTCATTCATCCTTTAGAAATGTTTTTATATCTGCACCAAATTTAATAATTTTAAATGAAACTGAATGCTACTGTGAGTGCAAAAATGTCTATGAACCAAACACCTTATGCCAGCCCCTAATGAGAGCCTAACACCAATTAAAGAGCAAAACAAATTTCTACCATTCCAAGTTCTTTTATTATTTATCACTAGCAGGAGACCTTATTAACAACAGAATGGGTGATGCTGTGAATCTGCCTCTATTCAAAGCCTAATTCTAACTAGCTTCCTGAGAAGCCACTCAGAAAGAAGGCTGGGCCAGGCAAAGGGAACTCATCCTGAGAGCAACAAACAGGAGAGAGGGCTGTGTGCTTGGCACAAGTTACTTCAGAGATTCCCAAGAATGTCTATGGCGTTTTGCCCCATCTGGGGACTGTCCCCCTTGTGTGGTCGGCATTTAACATGTGCAAGATCAGCGTCCCGGGACTAGGGTCCTCAGTGGGAGACAGACTGTGGGGAGTCCGGCAAATCTGTTCACAATGACTGGGGTTATTACCAGCACTTAAAGAGCTGGACCAGAGACATCAGGTTTCCAGTGATGCCCAGGACATTCCCGCTTAACACAGAATGCTCCTGCCTCATACGTAATTCAGAATTGTTTGGCCGGATGCTCAGGAAAGTCAGCCAACCTTGTGTATAAGTATCTGAGCTAAAAGTTAGCTGCCATTAAAGAAAAAAAATGCTTAATCTGTTCTGAAGCAGGCTCATATACATATACAACTGAAGGAGGACAATACTTTGTTCTGTTTGAAGCTTTACAAAGAGTTTCCTGGTTTGGTTTTTTGTTGTTTTGGGGGGTTTTGAGTTTTTTTGGGTTTTTTTTCCTACTATTTTGGAAAGTCATTTCATGGAGAACAAAACGTTTACATGGTATTAGACCTGCCAAAACACCTGCATTTACAGTGATTCTCTAAACGTACAAAGGTAGACCTATGTAGCCCTTCCCTTTAAATGTCAACTATAAATAAAATGTGTCATTAACATTTACTTGAATATAAAAGAAACACATTCATTTTAATCATATACGAGCACCTGCTTTTTTCATTAAGTCATTGACTGTGGTCATAGCTAAGCATACTTATTAAAATATGTATTATTTTATTATAAAATCTTTTCCTTTTATTTCACTTTTATGTTAAAAGTGGGCATTACATTCGTATTTAATCATGTGACAGGAAAGTTACATTAGCTACACATTTCTTTCCAGCATACTAAAAGAACGCAGCAAAATACATATTTAGCAAAGAAAAGGAAAAGTGTTGAACTTAGTAAGAGTTTGAGACTATCCTCCATCTAGTCTGGCCACTTTGTTTCTCTCTCTGAACAGCCAGACTTGCCAAGATATAGCCCGGATTGCTAATTATGTCACCAGCATGTTTACAAACACATTTTTAATATATTCTTATCAAAAGTGGAGGTTAAATACACAAAAAATATTTATTATTTGGCCTGGTGTAGTAGAAACAAGAATTACAGAATCAAGGCGGGGGGGCACTTGGGTGGCTCAGTTGGTGAAGCGTCTGCCTTTGGCTCAGGTCATGGTCCCAGGGTCCTGGGATCGAGCCCCTGAATCTGGCTCCCTGCTTAGCAGGGGGTCTGCTTATCCCTCTCCCTTTGCCCCTCTCCATCCCCCCTCTTGCTCATACTCACTTTCTTTTTTTTTTTTTTTTTTTTTTTAAAAAATTTTTTTTATTTATTTGACAGAGAAAGACACAGCGAGAGAGGGAACATAAGCAGGGGGAGTGGGAGAGGGAGAAGCAGACTCCCCGCCGAGCAGGGAGCCCGATGCGGGACTCGATCCAGGGACTCCAGGATCATGACCTGAGCCGAAGGCAGTCGCCTAACCAACTGAGCCACCCAGGCGCCCTCATACTCACTTTCTAACAAATAAATAAAATCTTTAAAAAAAAAAAAGATAAAAGAATTACAGAATCAGGGAAAGCTGTATTGAAAGAGGTGACCCACCGTAGGTCCTGAGTGACCCCAGAATGCAAGGCACTTGCTACTCTCTCTCCAGGCCACTCCTCGGCATTGTGACACAGCAGAGCCATCTTGAGTGTTAAGGTAACATACCCGCCCCAGACCGAGAACACACTCCTTGCTGCTTGAGATAAAAATGGGAGTTCCCCAAGCTCTGTTCCTCAGGTGACACTCTGCATATGCAAAATTACTTATTACTTCATGTGTAAGTGATGAAGTCGCTGTCCTCTGGTCCAGTAGCACCACGTCTTCTGCTAGATCTGTGACACACTAACCACTACTTTATTAGTTTGTAATAAAGTAAAAGCAAGGGGTGCCTGGGTGGCTCAGGTCACGATCCCAGGGTCCTGGGACCAAGGCCACATCGGGCTCCCTCTCCTCCTGTCATGCTCTCACTGTCTCTTTCTCGCTCTCTCAAATAAGTAGAATCTTTAAAAAAAAAGAAAAGAAAGAAAGTAAAAGCAAATGCTAGATCCAACACTGAGATTCAAGGCAATTTGCTTAATCCTCATGATTAATTTCCTGATTCATAAAACTGAGAAAATATTGCAGAAATCAAATATATAGTGTGTCTACCAGTGTCATGACAGAGAATATGGAAGCACAATTACCAAAGAGTTCCTGTGCTAGTTAAAATAATGCTTCTAATTTGAAAGCATGACTTTTCAGAGTAAATTGACATATCAGTTATCAAATCAACTCCAGAATGAAAAGAAATATAAATGAAAAAAGTAAAAAAGAAAAAATACGTTAGAAGAAAACCTAGGAGGTCATATTAGAACCTTGGAGTAAGAAAACACTTATTAAATAACATAAATAATAATGCTGGCATACAAAAATGATAATTATACTAAAATTGAGAATAACGGAATAAAAATATATCACTTAGGAAATGAAAATCACAGTGGAAAAAATAATTGAAATCAAAGGTGGATTTACAGACTCTAAAAACTATTACTACATAATTGTTCTAAAAAATCTAAGGGAGACAACTCATTAGAAAAATGGGTAAAACATTTGAATAAGCATTTTGAAAGTGAGTCAAACAACCAAAAGACATATATAAAGGTAATAAGCTTCCTTAGTCATCAAAGAATGCAAATGCAAATTAAAACTACAATAAAATACTACTAAAGCTCCCCAGGATGCCTGAAATGAAAAGCCCAGAAGATACTGAGTTGGCTAAAATATGGAGCAGCAGAAATTAGCAAACACCGCTGACAGAAGTATACACCAGGAAAACCACTTTGGAAAACTGGAAATTTCTATTCAACCTGAACACAGGCAAACCTAGGAACTGGTTTGGATATATTCCAGGAATATATCCAAAGAAATACAAACATATGATCACCATTGGACAAACAAAACAAAGTTCAAAGCAACACTACCCATAATAGGCAAAACCCGTAAACTAACTAAATGTCCAACAAGAGAATGAATGAATTGTGATAAAAATCACACAACAGAATACTATACAGCAATGACAACAGTCTACAATTAATACATCATAGATATATGTTAAGTGGAAAAAGGAAAATAAAAGAGAAAACATTCTAGATTTATCCTCAGAATGCAAGCTTGGTTTAACATTCAGAATCAAATAATGTTAACATGCCATATCAATAAAATAAAGGACCAAAAAACACATGATCATCTCAATGGACATTTGCCAAAATTCAACATTCTTCATGTCAAAAACACTCAACAAACTAGACAAAGTATCTAATTCCCTCAACCTGATAAAGGGCAGTTACGAAAAACACACAGCAAACTCATATTTAGAAGACAGTGCTTTCCCCCTAAGATCAAGAACAAGACACCACTTCTATTCAACATTACGCTGGAGATTCTAGCCAGGACAATTAAGAAAAAAAAATATATCAGATATACACATTGGAAAGGAAGGAGTAAAACTATCTCTGTAAGTAGGTAATATGACTTCTATATAAGTTGCAGGATACGAGATAAATCTACAAAAATCCATTGTATTTCCATACACTTGTAATAAACAAAGGAAAATAAAATTAAGAAAACGCTATTTATAATAGCATCTAAAAGAATAAAACACTTAGGAATAAAATTAACAAAAGTGCAAAACTTATACTCTGAAAACTGTAAGACATTGTTGAAAGAAGGCAAAAATTTAGATCAAGAGAAAGTCATCTCATGTTCACAGATCAGAAGACCTAATATTTATAAGATGGAAATTGATCTACATTTTAAATGGCATCACTGTCAAAATCTCAGATGACTTCTTTGCAAAAACTGATTAACTGATCTTAAAATTCATATCAAATTCCACGTGACTCTGAGTAGCCAAAACAATCTTGAAACTGAACAAAGTTGAAGGACTCACATATCCAACTTTTTCCCCTAAACATTTATTTATTTATTTTAGAGAGAAAGAGACAGAGAGAGCACAAGTGGGGCAGAGTGAGAGAAACTTAAGCAGATTCCGTGCTGAGTGTGGAGCCCAATGTGGGGCTCGATCTCACGACCCTGAGTTTGTGACCTGAGCCAAAATCAAGAGTGAAACACTCAACTGACTGAGCCACCCAGGCGCCCCTCACATATCCAATTTTAAACTTACTACAAAGTCCTATGAAGTACTCAAAACAGTATGAAGCTGGCATTACACAGACTTACAGGGCAACAGAATAAAACTGAGAGTCCAGAAACAAACCCGTATGTTTATGGCCAACTGATTTTCAACAAAGGTACTAAGATAATTCAGTGAGAAAAAAAGTCATTTCAATAAATGGGGACAATGGATCTCCACATGCACAGGAATAAGGTTGGATCCTATATAACATATAAAAATTAACTCAAAATGGATCTAAGACCAAAGGCAAAAGCAAAAAAATATAAAACTCTTAAAAGAAAACATAGTATAAATCTTCACAGCCTTGACTAGGCAATGTTTTCTTAAATATGACACCAAAAGCACAAACAGTGAAAGAAAAAATAGATAAACTGGATGTCATCAAAATAAGAACTCTTATGCTTCAAAGGACACATCAAGAAAGTGAAAAGATAACCCACAGAATGAGGCAGAAATTTGCAAATCATACATCAGATAAAGAACTTGTTTCCAAAATGTATACAGAGCTCTTTCACCTCAAAAGCAGACAAATAAGTTTAAAAATGGGCAAAGGATATAGATTTTTCACCAAAGAAGATATACAGGTGGCCGCCAGGCACATGGAAAGATGCTCAACATCGTTAGCCACCAGAAAACTGCACATCAGAACAAGGAGGTAAGTGCAGACAAGGATGTGGGGAAATCAGGACCCCCGCCCTCTGAAGGCAGGAAGGCGAAAGGGTGTGGCGGCGTTGGAAGGCAGTCTGAGGTCCTCCACGTGATGGAGTTTAACTACCACACGATCCAGCAATCCCACTGTTAGGTGTACACCCAAGAGAGTGAAAATGTATGTGCACACAAAACATCTCTACACAAATGTTGATAGTAGATATATCTGTATAGCCAAAAAGTGCATACAACCCAAAAGCTTACCACCTGAGCACTGGATAAATAAGATGTGTACAGCCATGCGACTGAACATCATTCAGGAAAAGAAAGGAAATGCATGCCTCCACGTGGATAAACCTGAAAAACACCATGCTAAGTAAAAGCAGACGGACACACAAAGACCACATCTCCTATAATTACCTTCATATGAAGTTTCCAGAACAGGGAAATCTGCAGAGACAGACAGCACATCAGTGGTGGTGTGCTGCTGGAGTGGGGGAGGGAGGGGCGGGAGGGGGATGGCTAAGGGGCACACGGTTTATTTTCTGGGTAAAAAGCATTCTAAAATTGAAGGTGGTGTTGGGGTACATGTCCATGAATATACTAAAAGCCAGTGAATTGTGAACTTTAAGAGGTTCGTTACATGCTATGCAAAGTATATCTGAACAAAGTTGCTAATGAAAGATCACATACACTGTGTAATTCCATTTACAGGAAGGTCAAACATAAGCAAAACTCACGTGTGCTGTTGGAAGTCAGCACAGTGGTGCCCTGGGTGGGAGAGGACGAATGCAGAATCTGAGCCTCCCACCGTCTGGGAGTGTTTCATCTACTGACCCAGCTGCTGATGTGACGGGCTCATTCCCTTCACAAAACCTCAGCGAGCTATAAACTTAAGAATGCACAATTTTCGGGTGCCTGGGTGACTCAGTTGGTTAAGCGACTGCCTTCGGCTCAGGTCATGATCCTGGAGCCCCGGGATCGAGTCCCGCATCGGGCTCCCTGCTCGGCAGGGAGTCTGCCTCTCTCTCTGACCCTCCCCCCTCTCATGCTCTATCTCATTCTCTCTCTCAAATAAATAAATAAAATCTTTAAAAAAAAAAAAAAAGAATGCACAATTTTCTGAAGGCATGCTATATTTCTATTAAAAGTTTCTTTTTAGGAAGCCTGGGTGGCTCAGTCGTTAAGCATCTGCCTTTGGCTCAGGTCATGATCCCAGGGTCCTGGGATCGAGTCCCGCGTCGGGCTCCCTGCTCGGTGGGGAGCCTGCTTCTCCCTCTGCCACTCCCCCGCTTGTGTTCCTGCTCTCGCTAACTCTCTCTCTCAGATAAATAAAATCCTTTTTTAAAAAAGTTTCTTTTTAGAAAAGTAAACTGACTTACACATGAGCCAGCCCTGTTGTTTCTGTTCAGTTCCTCTTCCTGACCTACAGACACACCTCCCTTCTAATTCACCGATGTCCACGGAGAAGCTGAAGACGCATCAGCATTCATGCTGTGCCACAGAGTGACAAAGTATGTTAAATAGATGAGAAATATGGAAGAGTACTCAGCATCAGATACTTACATCAACAGGAAACTAGTAACTGTCAAACCTCTTTAAAATCACTTGCATCTGACATACTGAAACATTACCTAGGCTTTACAATAGTTCATCTACTAAATAATCCATTAAAATAGGTCTAAAACAAGCCAGGGAAACATCACATTTAAATATATCTTCCAAATAAAGTTACAAATATTCAAAGCATATACGATCCAGCAATTGCACTTATTTGTTTTTAAAAGAATGCATATGAAAGAAATGTAAAGATAATACAGAGCAAGGATATAAGGGACTGAAAATGTCACAAGGCTTTGGTTTTTAAAACTTCTATAGGAAAACGTATTAAGACCCCATTAAAAAGAGATGTTTGGGATATGGTAAACCCAACAGCACCGTTTTTCCAGCTCCCCAAATCCCCACATCAAAAGATGCAAAGTAACAAGCTGGCAAAACACAGACACTCATGAATACCACTTGCAAGAAAACTAGATGAGGAGGCAGCCCCATGAAGCACAAAACCTTAAAGGTCAGAGGAGATGCATTGCACCGCGTCTGCAGGCACAGGAAGGAGCCAGTGGGCCCTCCTGCAAATGCTGCGGGCCAGCCCGAACACAGGGGTGCTGCAATAGGGTTCGCCCAACCCGACAGCCCGCGAGCACAGCGGCCCCCCGGACTCCTGAGCCTGGTCGCACAACGTCCCCTCCGGGACAGAGCCCCACAGTCACAACTCAGCAGAACGGCGACATGAGGCTAAGGGAAGGAAAGGTAAAGTACAGTTGGGGAACGGAAACAGAGCCGAGAAACCTCAGAAATCATGCTGCCGTATTTTTAACTCCACACGCAAACAACAGCAGGGAGAGCTCATGGGGAGCGAAAAGCCTTCTGCAAAATGTTCAGCAAAAGCCAGGTGACATAAAAATGAGCAGTGGAAGAGCATCAAGGTCAAGTCTGACTAAGTTATTATAAGAAAGAAAGGAGCAATGTCCCAGTAAAGCTGAAAAAATAATTAAAAAAAAAAAAAGGAGCGAGAATGACATCCCCACACAATGAAAGCACCAGAAATGCAGGTCCACAAAGTAATTCAAACCCACCACCCACTACTCTAAACACATTACAAGACACTGAGAAACTGATGTAAGACATAAAAGAACATTAAATCAAAATTGGAAGAACTTAGGAACGAGGTGACAGATCTCGGAAAATAAAGGATAGCTCATTTCAGAAATGAGGAATCCACTTGAAGAAAAAGAATGAACAAACAATAAATGTATTTGGGGGGGACGGTTTAAAAAAAGAAACTTTTAAACAAACAGGAAGCGCCAAATATCAAAGGCAGGCAAAGAAAATGCAAAAGAGAGACAACAGGAGTCTGCAAATGTGAAAATTAAAACCGTGAGACAGATGTAATTCATGAGAGGTTTACTGAATTTCACAAAAAAACAGGTTTGGCTACATAGTGAAAGAACCAGAGAAACCAACCTGGAGCGAATAACGCCATGGTCTATAATTCCATCACTGAACATTAAGAAAATTAAAGTCGTCTGGCATCTGGACAGAAAGACAAATGACTCGTAAAGGAAACGCAGCAGACTGCCTACCGGCAGCCTCCCCAACAGCACCAGGTCTCAGTGGAGGAGCCTGGAGCGAGTGGCGTGCGAACACGCGCAGGGAAGGTAAGCAGACGCCCCCCCCCTCCCCGGGATAAAGGGCTCAGGAAAAATGTTATCACACATAAGTGCTCGACGGTCGTTGTTTCCACGAGCCTCTTCTGCAGAAACTACGAGACAAAATGCTCCAGCAAATCATGACAGGACAGCACCACGAAGACCAGAGAACAAAGACAAAATGTGAACAGGAAGAATACCGAATTCAGTGCACAGACGAGCCGACCATACTGGACGGCACTGAAAAGACTCCGTGGTTTTCAGCAGTCATACCGGTGGTGGTATTCACCTTGTTATGTTCGTACTGCTGGACGTGCGATAGAGTAGACGCCTGATTGTAAGTCATTCTGTTATGTCCTGTGCTCTTGGAAATCGGGATTTTCAGCATGGAAAAAAACAGATACAAATGCAACATAAAAGAGGCATAGTAAACATTCCAGAGTTCTGAACTGGAATTTCAAGTATCAGTATGAAAGTATAAGGTAGTCTGTCTCTAAAAACTCACATATGCGTCCTAGCTGAAGTCTAGACACGACGACTAACCTGTAGCAATGGCATCCTGAGAAAGAAGACTCTGTTCTCAAAACCCACTTTCACTAAACACAGCAAGGCTCCTTAGACCCTGGCTAATTCCAAGTCTGGGACAGAAAACGGTCTGAACATCTATCAGAGACTCTAGAGTCAGGTATTTACTCAGAGAACACAGAAAACTAATTCTAAGGGATACATGCATCCCACATTTATAGCAGCATTATCAACAATAGCCAAATGATGGCAAGAGCCCAAATGTCCATCAGTAGATGAATGGATAAAGAAGATGTGGTCTATATATACATAATGGGATATTACTCAGCCATCAAAAAGAATGAAATCTTGTCATTTGCAAAGACATGGATGGCGCTAGAGTGTATTATGCTAAATGAGATAAGTCAGAGACAATTACCATGATTTCACTCACATGTGGAATTTAAGAAACAAAACTAATGAGCAAAGGAGATATAAAAAAGAGAGCGAGCGACAAACCAAGAAACAAACTCTTAACTAGAGAACACCCTGATGGTCACCAGAGGGGTGGTGGGTGGGGGATGGGGGAAACAGGCGGTGGGGAGTAGAGTACACTTGTGATAAGCACTGGGTAATGTATTGAAAGTGTTGAATCACTGTATTTTACACCTGAAACTAATACTACACTGTATGTTAACTAACTGTAATTTAAATAAAAACTTAAAAATAAGTAAACAGAGTCTAGACTTGTGTCAAGGGCTCACAGCCCAACTTGGAAGTGACCCCACGCACCCCAGCCAAAGATGGGGGTGTCAACACCACTAAAGAAAATAACCACAACAGGGGCGCCTGGGTGGCTCAGTCATTAAGCGTCTGCCTTCGGCTCAGGTCATGATCCCGGGGTCCTGGGATCAAGCCCCGCATCGGGCTCCCTGCTCGGCGGGAAGCCTGCTTCTCCCTCTCCCCCTCCCCCTGCTTGTGTTCCCTCTCTCGCTGTCTCTCTCTGTCAAATAAATAAATCTTTTAAAAAAAAAGAAAACAACCACAACAGACTGAAACACATCGCGTGTATTTAATCCTTGCGTTTATAATATTTTTTAGTGAACAGGTCATCTTTGGAGAGTGATGGGCATTAATTCATTATTTGGGGGCGCCTGGGTGGCTCAGTCTTGATTAAGCGTCTGCCTTCGGCTCAGGTCATGATCTCGGGGTCCTGGGATCGAGCCCCGCATCGGGCTCCCTGCTCTACAGGGAGTCTCCTTCTCCCTCTCTCTCTGCTGCTGCCCCTGCTTGTGCTCTGTCAAATAAAATCTTTAAAAAAATTATTTTGGTAATTTTTACATAAAATTTTTACAAAAAATAAGGCATTTACCCTGCCTTTCCTACATGAATTGTTCCGCCGTATAATGAAATAGAGTAAGAGAAGTGTCTCTTGATACAAGCAGTCCCAAATTACAGATGATAAAGATTCAAATACTATCATTTTTCATCTCCGGCAAGTTAATGGACGTAAGCACTGACCATGGACTGCTGCTAACATCACAGAGAGAAGCAGACGTGACGTGCCCTTGGTGAAGAAATACACCATTACCCACAGTCTTGCTGAAGGAAGGCACGTGAGGTGACCAAGCCTCTGGATCCAGCTGCAGCGCGCAGAAAATAGAGAGGACAGAAGAACACGCTCATGTAGCACGTGAGTGCACGCAGTGGGATCCAGACCCCAGGATGCTGTCTGGGCTGAAGGGCCCCCGGAGTGAAGGGGCTGTAGATTACGAGGCAAAGTGAGAAAAATGGCCAGGACTCAGACACGGAGTGCGGGATACGCAGGCGGGGAGGGGCCTGAGGGCCCTGGGAGAATGTGAGCAGTTGGGCAAGAGGGTGGGCTGGGGCAGAGAGCACAGCGGGGTCTGGAACAGGCTCTACCAAGGTGACAATTACAAAGGGTGCTCCCCACATGAGAATTATTAGACCATAGGTTTGTACGTTTATCTCTAGAGCTTTCCTTTTGTCTCTATCACTCTGTCAAAAATAGGGCTTCTGACAACTACGTAATATCTAGGCCGTCAGCGAGTATCAGAGCTTTATTACTATAAAAGCACACGGAGCACCACACCATCCAGGAAGAATAGGTTTGGATAAGGTCAGTGAAGAGAAAGCAAGCTTTCTTAATCAACACAATATTGTGCACGTCACGGCGGAGCCCCTGTGAGCAGCCGGTCTCACCACGGACTTCTGTTCATGGACGGACTCCCGACAGCACCAACCCGCAGCATGCTCCCGCTCCGGAAGACGCAGCCGCCGTGGCCACGGGCCCCTCCAATTAGCGGTCTCGGTGTCTGCTTCCACCGTGACATGCACACAACACCCTTTCTCCCTCCTCAGTGATCGCCATGTGCAGCAGGAGAACTTCACCTGCAAAGGCATGGCAATTTTGTAGGAGAAAAAAGCACAAAAGCCACCAAGCGCCACTGTCCCTTTTTCTGGCCTCAGTGCTCACCCAAATTCAAACACCAAATACGATGGATCCATGCATATAGTGTATCTATTACTTTAGCTTATCAAACATTGTATATTGCAGATTAAATGAAATTCCTAAAGACCTCTATTTTATGCAGGTGCAGGCTGGTTCACAAGCCCAGCTGTGCTCTAGAATTTTCGAGAAGCATCAAACACACAAGTGCTTGGACCACCCCAGGACGATGGAACCAGAATCTGAGAGTGTTTCCTGCTCTTGCCACGGGACTCCTGAATACGGTGAGGGCAGAGCATCACCAACACTGAAAGGGGAAAGATCTGGACCACCCCACGTTAAAAAAAAAAAAATCGACAAGTTACTATAAAGTAATAACCATAATTCATAGAGGCTTAAGGTAGCGGACGTCAGGGCTCTAAACTTTCATTAGGGAGGGACAAAGGGAAGACCTGCGAGAGCAGCAGGACAGGGAGACACACCACAACATAAGCTAGGCCTTCACGAACATGCAGGGTGTGCATGCAGCCAGTTCTGTTTCCAGCACCATCCACCACACAGTCTGCACAAGAGGGAAACGCACCCAACACGTGCTACGCTACACACACACACAC
>NC_058404.1:616822-641619 GCF_002201575.2 Neomonachus schauinslandi | reverse complement strand
GGGAAACAAGACACACCACGGAGACGGGGCTCAACCTGAAGCCAAGCAAGCAAATAATGCTGTATAGAAAGCTCCATCACACACTGTGACGTGCTCAAGGCAATGGGTGATAAACACGCAGCATGCATCCTGGAAGGAGAACCCTCAGAGGTGAGTGTTTAATACGTCATTCTCTGGCCGTTTCATGGAGTTGGAGCTCACAGTCTTGGTCGAAACTGGCTTAATAAGTTCAGTGAGCAACACGGACGACATGTCAGGCTCCGTGGGGGTTGCCAAGAATGAGCACAGTCAGATGCACCTGTTACCTTCACGAGCCCACTCTCTTATCCTGTGGGAAGCAAGGCTCCAAAGGGCCCTCAGAACGAACTGGCAAAGCCTCTTCCAGGGAATCGTCAGAACGTGGCGAGAGAAGCCCCTATCCTCTGGCTGACGACAGCGGGACGGGCAGCCCCTAAAAGCTGTACACACGCCTAGTCTCCCCCATGAGGGGTTCGAAGCGCCTCCATCTTGTGGCTGAGGGCGCCGAGGCACAGACAGGTGCCAGGAACGCGTACTTTCAAACCCGGCCTCACCCTTCCAAGGAAGGGGAAAGCGCTCCCTGATGGAACGGGGACGGGACATCTGAGCCCCCGCACAGGTGTGGAGGAGGAAGAGAGATGCAGAACTCAGACACGGAAAGAGAGGGAGAAAAGGACAAAGGGAAGCTGCGCAGATGTTCTGACGCCATCAGTGAAGGTGAAGGGACACGAGAAACACAACAGGTCCTTCGGGGCCATCCTTAAATCTGAAGCTTGTGAATGTGCACTTGTAGGAACGCGACTCGGGGCCAGCACCACCCTCTCTCCCAAGTCCAACCGGGTCAGACTGCGCTGTGCTTCAGGCTCCGCAAAGCTCACTACCACCAGGCAAGAGCCTTGAACTCCCTCCACGGAACGTCATTCTGTGCGAAGAGGCAAACCCACCAGCAGCTCATTTAACTGGCCTCCCGCCTTCCCCTGGGCCTCCCACCATCCTGACGTCAGGGGGCGTGCTGAGGGGTGCCATGCCCTTCGAGGACAGCCTTCCAAACAGGGCATCCTTCAAACCCAGGGCTCGTGAGGGACAGGCCCCCCGCCCCGCTGATGCCCCTCGAGACTCTTGGGGAGCCTCCCTTTCGAGATCCCAGGGCAAGCCTGTATCTCCCCACCTGACATGGAGACAAGACGCTTCACAAGTCTCGGACGAACAGTGAGATGGCTTGTTCCATTCATCGTCCTGGCCCCATTTTTGCTCCATCCCATTCCTTAGATTTTTAGGTCTCAGATCAACAAAATGGTATTTCTCACATGGTCTCAATAAACTACCGCCAGAAAGCTCTTTTCTGTAACAGAGAAAGGTTCCCAGCCACCAGAGAGGAGGGGACGCCCACAGCCTAGCCCACGGTGGCCACAAGATGCGTCCACAGGAGTCTCAGAGCGCCATCCGTGTTCCAAATCTCCCTCATCACTGTGACCTCGACACCAACAAGATGCACGAAGTTTGAACTCCTCCAAGCAGTTTGGGAGATTTTCAACACCCTTATTTATGGGAACTCCTCACTGTGTTTGCCCCAACTCTCTCAACAGCAGTGACCACCTCTGAGAATCTGGGGTCAGAACATGTCAACGTGTTCTCATCACATGAATCCACGACACGGTCTCTGACAAAGCACTTCACTGTTTCCACCGACAGCCTCCCTTACGGCAAACTAAGCTGGCCCTTCATCCATTTATGCTCATGACCTCCAGGGATGGCCAGCAGCCAGCCAAGGACAGAGCCCCGGGAGAGAGCCTGCCCACGCCCAGATGTGGACACCAGACCACACACTGCAGATGCTCAAGCCCCTGCTCTGTGGTCGTTCATCATGGCAGCCCAAGGGGAGTGACAGACATGGAGAGCACTCTGTGGAGGGGAATGCCTGGCTCACACACACATGCTCATTCTTAAGTTACCGGAGCCACACACAGGCCCAGTTCTTCCCACCTGACCCAGGAGTCCCTCAGGCCTCAGTAAGGAGCTGTTCCTGCCACCCACTGCCTCAGGGCCCATCAGAGCATGCCAGCCCGGGCTCGGCAGGGGAAGGCCCCTCCCAGAAGGGCTCTGCGGGGTCTCCTCCCACACTGTGGATGAACCTCCGAGAAACAGGCCTGGAAACACAGCCTGTGAATCAGTCTGCCTGTCTGCCATCCTGCACCGAGCTCCAGGCAAGACATCATTAAAGGAGGTTCAGTGCAAAGTTGCGATCCACATGATCTTTAAAAATTCTAACCAACTAGGGCGCCTGGCTGGCTCTGTCGGTTGAGCATCTGACTCTTGGTTTCAGCTCAGGTCGTGATCCCAGGGTCGTGGGACCAAGCCCCACATCAGACTCCTCACTCGGCATGGAGTCTGCTGGAGATTGTCTCCCTCCGCCCCTCCCCGTGGCCTGTGTGTGTTCTCGCTTTCTCAAATAAATCTTAAAAAAAAAAAAAAAATTCTAACCAACCATCTATGCTGCAGCAAACATATTTACCAATTCAAGCATGAATTTATGGTGACTGGCTGGAGCCCAGACATATCCCAAGAGGAAACCTCACAGTCACTATAATGCAGAGAGACCGCAGGGGTCCAAAGGCACATCCCGGAGCAGCTGGTCTGCCTTGGATAGCTGGACACAAGGACAAGTGTATCACACATTGGCGATTCTGTGCAGACACAATCTGTCTGCTTTGAGAACTGCAGGTACCAGAAGCATGAGGAAACCATGACATTTAGCTGTGAAACCGAGCTGACGCAAACAACTGCGGGGCCCCGGCTTCTGCCGTGTGCTCTCATTTTCCTCCCCTTCAGCGTCTGTGGGATAGATGTGTCTAAATTTAAGACCAGAGAAAAAAGTTCTCAAGAACAACACAGCTGTTGTGTTCCTGTTATGTTCTGTTGTTACAGATGGTTCTTTAAATCTAGGTGTTTACTTTGTTACGTAAGGATAGATTCATTGGTCCTGCTAGAGAGAAAGTCGTCAGGGGAAGGAAACGGGTCTCAAACACCCCGGAAGGAGGTCTGTGTCTGACACAGTCACGCGGTAGGTGCGTACGTGTTCCAGAGTTCTGACCGTGCAGCGGGAGTCTGGGGCATCCTCTGCAGCAGGGGACACATCAGAGGGGCGGCTGATACGGGGAGAAGGGTTCGGGCCAGCAGGTGCACAAGCAGAAACGAAACAGAACAGCCACAATCACAAACACGCTGATTATCATTCTCTAAGCATTTCAAGAATCTGGCGACTCCACCAAGCATTGAGGAAGAAAGAATGGTAATTCCAAGCTCCCATGTGGCAAGCCTGAAGTTCATGGGGAGAGCCGGCTGGAAGCACCCGGAAACCGTACAAAATGACGACGCCCAAGGAGGAGCAAGCACTCTCTGAGCAGTGCCGCCAGACAATGCCCCCCGCCGCAGGCAGGGGCCCCGGGGAGGCCAGCACCACGAACACCATGACTCTGAGATACAGTCACCCGTCTGACGGGGAGGGAAGGAGCGAGGGGCTGCCGCAGGAGGGCAGCCGCGAAGGACAGACCGCAGGCCCGAAAGCAAAGGCCGGGCCAGTCCTCCAATAAAGCTTTGATTTCCCACCAGTTTCTCCAGAATGTGTCCACAGAGGGACATTTCAAACCCCAGGTGCTGGCTTCCTAGATTTGAGAGGTAAGTAATATTTAAACAGAAGCAGGAAACATTTTAAGGATCTAAAGAAAACTGAAATATTCAAAACAGTAGCTAATATCTTAAATACATTCCTTATGTCATTTAACCACTCAGTTGTGGTGTGAACCAAGTTCAGCATGGGCTATCGGCCGGATCAGAGAGCCGCTCCTCCTTGGGGTGCACATACACACACACACACACCCAGACACACACCCAAATACACACACCCACACAGGCACCTAGAGACACCGTGAGACACACACAGACGCACCTGCTCAGAGATACGCACATGCACTCAGACACACACACACACATAAGGAACACTGAACGTCATGACCATGCTTGAGCTCATGAAGTCTCAATCTTGAAGTATTTTTTGAGAAATAAAGTAGAGCACATCTGGGAAGACACTATAAATAAAAACATCAGGCTAAGAGCGGTCTAACCTGTGCAGGTGGAAAAGCTCAGGCAATGATAGGGATGTGACCCCAAAGCTGTGTTCCTGAAAGCTGCTCTTCTTTACAGAGATTTGGTAGAGGAGGACAAATCTTTCTTTAAGGCAAAAAGATCCAACTCCCCTAAAGAAACACAAGTTAAATGCAGATAAGCAGCTCACAGCAAGGAAATTTACAACTGTTGTTTTAAACTAGAAATAGTTCCCACAACAATGTCCTGAATAACGTGTTCGTGGCTCTGGAAAACAAGAAACGCACTCCTCAGCCTGTATCTGCCCAGAATCTCTCACAGACTTCCTAACACGAGACTGCTTTGTTCCGTCCCGTCTGTCTTCTCTCCACCACTCATCTGCATGCACTTTAAAGCACATAGACTGAAGCGTCTGTGTCCTGCACCTGCTGGGGGTCTGTCTGTAAACCCTTCCCTCCTGCGTCCCTCCCACAGTGCTCGATCGACAGCGTTTGCGTCCCACTCCTCGGCCTGTGTTCCTGGATTCTGGCCAAGACTGATTTCTTTGAGGAGCACGTGTCTGAAATGACTGACCATAACCGCATCCTGAGATGGATCTTGGTGTACTCGTCAACTTGACTGATTGCAGGCGAGTAATTCACACTGGAATTCACTGTCCACATTCACGAATCCTATCCTTTGGTTATTTCATTCTTAATCAGGACAACATCTTAATTATGTGTAAGGGTTAAGCCCTTATTATGGGTAAGCCCATTGCACTGAAATTAAAATTACAAATCCAGGTCCTACTGAGGAATCATCAGCCCCAATAAACAATTTTTTCCTCTGCTTTAAAAATGGTAAAGGAGCTAATCTTATTACATTCTGAAAACAGACATAGATATAATGTACAGATAAAAGATGAAAAACTTACACTTTGCAACTATTTTTTCCAGGAAATGTAGAAATTTTGTTCAAGTTCATGGTAAAACATAAACTCCCCAACAATGAAAGCCAAGCCCAAAATTACATGACATGTAAACATCATGGCGACACCGTGATGGCTCAAGAGATGTCCACAATCTAATCCCAGAATTTGCCAACACGGTACCTCGAATGGAAAAGGGGCTTTGCTTATGGGATTAAGGGTCTCCGGGTGAGGGGATAATCCTGAGATAATCACATGCGTCCATGAGAGCAGAGCCTGTTCCTAGCTCCTCCGAGCACCAGAAACGTGAGGATGGAGCCCTCAGTCAAGGGCCAGGGAATGCATGTGGGCGCCTCTGGAAGGTAGAAAAGGTAAGGAACAGATTCTCCACTGGAGCCACCAGAAGGAACCAGCGCTGTGGACATCTCGATGTCAGCCCAGTGAGCCTCTGCCAGACGCCTGACCGACCTACAGAGCTCTAAGACAATAAATTTATGTTGTTTAAGCCAACACGTTTGTGGTAACTTATTACAGGAAAAAAATGTGAATTCTCTCCGGATAAGGGCCCTAAAATGCCTGCTCTAGCACTATGCCTCCCCAAAATTGCTATGGGTGATTTGGCCATGTCACGGCTCCTGATGTTGTCGGCATATGTTATGGCATCTACGTAAACTTGGGAGCCGGATTAACGTACTCAGGAGCTGGCCTGAGCAGGTGCCCTTCAAAGAACCGACTTCAGGGGGAAAAGGCCCAACTCCAGGAGACCGTCCCGTGCCAATTCCTCCATCCTAAAGGATCACACAGCATCTTCACGGCGACACTTTCCCCAAAGCCAAGCCAAGCACCACCTTCCAGGGACCGTCCAAGACGATATGCTCTAGCATACATTCGCACACAAACACATACTTGTTATGAACTCAACAGGCACTTCCAAAAGAAAGAAAAAGCTTTAACATAAATGTTTACCAACAGAAGTCGATGGAAAGGGGAGAGTGATGCAGGAGTCTACCTCAATTAGCATTTTCCCAAAATAGGAAGTTAATCCAGCATGAGAAAGTGGAACGGCATCGTTCTCAGGAAATGGTATTCCAATAGCTAGTCAGCCAACTAGCGGCAGACATACAGCCTTCCCCTGATACGTAACCAAAATAAATCAGAAGAATTACAGACGTGAACGCAGAAACTGAAACAAAATGTTAAACTAAAATATGGCTGAATGTTTATGCAAATTTTGGCAAAGAAAGGCTTTCTAGCATTTCCCCAAAGTCAGAATTCATGGAGGAATGCATTCATAGACATCACTGTGTGACAACTTACTTCTTACATATATAAAAACCATAAAGTTGAAGCTGCAATGGCAATCTGAAGAAGCAAAAACATATCTGGATCATGAATACATGAAAAGAGTTAATATCTTATGGTCTGGATTTCAAAACAGTGAAATAAACATCCTCATAACATTGGCATGAGTAACAGACCCTACACCGTGCCATTTACACACCAAGCAAAAGGGAGAAGTAGGAAAAAACACGTTCAACAGAACCACTAACCTAAGTAAACGAAACTGCCAAGCGCAGATCATCAGTCAAGCCCACAGTTACAAAGAAAATTTAAAAAGCAAACATTGTCAGGTGTGCAGTCTGAGTGAAAGGACAAACAGGTACATTTTTGTAAAACCCGTATTGAAATGTACGCTGAAAATCTTTAAGATCTTCCTATCTTCTGAAACATTTTAAGTCCACAAATGTATTCTAAGAGGATAATTAGCTGAATAGAGGTAAGTCATCCAGGCATTATTTACATTCCCAAAGAACAGGACATCGCTGTCACCTGAGTGATGCCCGTATCATGGTATACTTCATCACTATTAAAATATTTTTAAATATTTTTATTGACAAGGACAGTTGCCATAATATACTGCATTAATTTGTTAAAACATCTGTTATTGAAATAATTGGAATAATCATTCTATTAATACAAATTGTGGATATATACATATAAAGACATAGGAAAATATGAAAAGTAACCCAAAATGTCAACAATGACCATCTCTGAATCTTTCATTTTACTTATGCTAATTTTTATGCCAATTTTTTCATGCTAAGATATATTGTTTGCATGGTTTTTAAAAAGGAAGAGACAAATAAAAAGAATTTACAATTACAGCGTTCACAATTTCTACAAGTAAATCTCTGAATTAGCTAGCTAGAAGGTACTCCCACAAATAATTTGTACAACTTATTCTTAATACATATGTACTTGCTGAACTAAAGAAGTTGAAATATTTACTCACACAAGCTCTAGATACTCATCGTCCATGCCGAAGTCCTTGCAGGGAAGTGTGATCTGTCCATGAGAACGGAGAAGACTTAGGGCTTATGACCCATGCCCCTCACGGGTACCCTGGTAGGGGCAGTGAAGGGAGACTGGCAGATTAACACACTCTGCCACAGTCAAGGAAGAATTACGGACGAATCTTAACTAGAACCCAGGTTTCCAACTGCCAAGGAAATACTGGATACCTGTCCAAACCCCACCTCCATTCACCCCATAACACCAGAAACCGGATTCTCCACCATCAGACAGGCAATATGAGGACCCTCCTGGCTTTCTTGCTAATTAGGGAGAAAGGAAAGAAAGCGCCAGTAGGTGTAGCCCAGCAAAAATTAAACCAAATTGAATTCATATGTTTAATAAAGGAAAGCATTTGGGTTTGCCAAAGTTAATCAAAACCTTAACTAAAAACCAATGACATTACACAATGAAAATGAATAATGCTCTAAGAGAGGGCTGTTTCTGTCGCCTTTAGACAGTCAGGATCATAGGCAGTACTATTTTCTCTTCCTATATAATCTTTATCTTGGGGCAACGTAGGTCTATTCATAGTTACCTGGAGAAGAGTGAATTTTCTGTTGAAAAATAAACTAGAATTCTACTTTCAGAATTACTGTGGCTTGATCCAGCAGCAATACTAAGAATGCTTTCTATAATTTCTCTTATCTTAAATGAGACAAATATCAAAATACCGCCTGCTCTTATCCTTTTATGAGCACAACAGAAATGTAAATACTGCTCTGAATTCTGCATGAGGACTGCAATATTGCCAATGTGGGGATTATGTACACTGAGCCATTATATCAATGAAAAGATAAGCATCTGAATAATTCCAGTAGGTTGTTTCAAAAACATTTTATTGTTGTCCCAAAAAATCCAAATATACATTTTAAGTATAATATATATAAATGAATTTGCAGGCAGACCATTCACTGTCCTAAGACCTCCCATGCAAAAAACCTCATACTAAAGAGAAATGGCTTATCAAGATTATATTATCGCTTTACCCTTTTTATTCAGACTCTTAAGGATACCCTAAGTATGAGAGGTTAGATCATAAAAGTAAAAGCAAGTTTCCCCAACCTTGTCTCTCTTGGATTTGGACCAGCTCCCTCTTCGTGGCAGGGGCGGGATGATGAGTACCATCGTGGCCTCGACCCACCAAATGCCAGTAGTACCCTTGCCCAGTTATGAAAAACAAAAACTTCTCTGGACACTCTGACACATACTGGCCATGGGGGCAAAACTGCCCCACTGGAGAATGAGCAATATAAAGGGAGACAGAAGGCCTCCCCGTGGAATTTGGAGTGGCCTCCCAGGGAGGTGACGCATGTCCCTCCATGGACAGAACAGAGAAGCTGAGAAAGACGGACCCAGGTGGGGAGAGGAGTCTCCCTTTGTCTCCCTGTCCTTCTCCAAATCCATGTAAAGGCCAGTGGTTGGGGGGGGAGGGGAAGGGAAGACATTCCAAACATAGCTGGAAAACAAGAACATTCCACCTACACAGCAATATCATTAAGGAAATTCTAAGAGAAGAAGACAGATGGAACCCACGTGGCCGAGTGAAGCCCAGAGTGTGGCCCGTGGGGCAGCTTGTCCCAGCCAGAGCTGGGCCAGTCCCACGGAGAGCACGGGGGAAGAAGGGCTTCTGACAACTCCTACCCACAAAACCCAAAGGACTATGTTCTTTCCATGAATTAACCACCTGTCAAGACTGTTTATAGAAATACAGAAATCTTCAGCCCCAACAAGGTAGAGTTCATGGGGAAATTTAGAATACTAAATAACACCTGTCAGGAAGGGAGGAGTCTCAAATCCCTGACAGCAGCTTTGATCATTAAAAAACACGAATTAAAGCAAATTAAAACCCAAGTAAGTAGAAGAAAGGAAATAATCAAGACCAGAACAGGTATCAGAGAAACAGAGAATATAAAAACAGTACTGATAATCAATGACACCAAAATCTGGTTCATGGAGAAGATTATTAAAATTGACCAACCTGACTGATGAGGAAAAAGGGAGAGAAAATTCAAATTCATGGCATCCAGAACCGGAGAAACAGCATCATTATAGATTCTCAGATCCTGAACGCACACTAAGGGAAGATTATGAGCAACCTGATGTCCATGAATCTGAAAACTGCAGGTGTTTCTCGGTGGGGTGGGAGGGGATGACCTTCCCTCAAGGGGCACTCCACAGCGCCTGGAGACATGTCTGGTGTTCACCGCGGGAGGGAGGGCATGGTCCGGTGGTTGGAGGTGTGGGAAGCTGCTGAACATCCCCCACACCCAGGACCGCCCCGACCACCCAGGACTGTGCAGTTCAGAATGTGAGGAATACCTTCCACACACCGTTCCCTCAGGTGGGAGTTCTGCCGTCCTAAGGAAGAACCTAAGGAAAGGGCCTTGTCCGGCCGCAGGTGCGCCCACCGAAGGCCAGCGTGGGTGCCGGGCCGATGACAGAGGCGGCGGCGGGCTCAGGGCAGCAACACGGGGGAGTCACAGGGGAGGCCAGAGCCGCGGCAGCTCCCTCACCTCTGAGATCCCCTTCGGGACAAAGTGCTGTCCCCTTATTATAGGGGACAGTTGCGTCTCGTAGGGGCAGTTACTGCTGCCACCGTGCAAGCTGAGGACAGAGCTGGGGGCGTGGTGGGCAGCCTGCCGTAGGCTCCGGCGATGGCCCCCACATGGGCTGCCCCACATCGCTGAGCATGGCCCTGCACCTCTGATGCTCACCACGTTGTGAAGGACTCCTCCCCAAGGAGGAGCACCCCCACATCACCAACAACAGACTGTCCCCAGAGGCAGGCCTGCACCAACGTTCTGTCCATCCAGCGCTCCCTGAGTGGGGAGCGAGCGTCCTGGGGGGTGTTCCCCACGTCACGCTGGGTCCCGGGTGGTGGGGCTGACAGCCGAGTGCAGAACCCCTTTATCCAGCCCCACTGAAAGGGAGGGTGCACCTCATATCCTTGGTAACAAACTCCTTTTCTGCCTAAACAAGCCAGAGTGAATTCTGTTCTTTCCAACCCAGAACCCTACCCAATCCGTGGAGGAAACAGGCAGGGCTCCTCGCTACCAGGAGGTTGCCTGATTCCAAGCCCTGAGGCGGCCTGAGGGCTGGTCTCTGCTGAAGCAGAGGGTGGGAGAGTTTAACAGGAAAAGCCTGGGGCGCCCGACCGCCTCAGTCAGAAGAGCACAGGACTCTTGATCTCAGGGTCATGAGTTCGAGCCCCATGCTAGGTATAGAGATGACTTAAATCAATAAACAAACTTAAAAAAAAAAAAAACACTAAAAATTAAGAAAACTAAAAATTAAATAAAAGGAGAGTTTTGTCTTCTACCTCCCTGAAGGCTCTTACACAAAACTGAAGTCCCACCGAACGGCTACCATGTTCCTGGCTGTGGGGACGGACCCCAAAGTCAACATCGCCTTCTGAGAATATCAAGTAAGCCCAAGCAGATGTTAGCGAACAAAGATGTGAATGTGTGAGGTGCCCCCGAGCGACACATGAGGGGACGGAGGGGACAGAGCAGCGTCATCGGAGGGTCCACCCAAATCTTACCGCACTCATCCATGCAAATCTCTTCCAGAGCGATGGGACACCGTGGACGCGTCCTCTCTTCCCCTGAACCATCAGAATGACAGCGTCCGCGTGTGGAGGCTGCGGCGGGCTGTGGGATGTGCTCACCAGCACTGGGAGGGGAGGTCACAGCCCCGCCAGCACCGTGGTCACAGGCAGGTGAGCGGTGGGCACACCCCGCGGGGCCTTCCTGAGCACATGGGAGCTTTGGGCATTTCACGAATGTGTGGCAGTCAGACGTGTGCGTCCCTGCTCTGCGGTCACCAGCTCCACGCCTGGCTCCCGTGTCCCCCACACACACCGAAGCACCCACCACCACCAATGCCACGTGGTGGCCTCTCCTGCCAGCACGAAGGAGTGAGAGCACAGACGGAGAAGCCCCGTTCAGGGGTTCCAGTTCCCTTCATGGCCGCCACGGACCCGCGCACATGCTCAGCACACCTACCACCACCTGCCGCCCTCCACGGAGACCCCACGGACCTCCTCGGAGCCTCTCCCCACATCCCCCACAAACACGGCGCCTGCGAGGAGTCACCCCGTCTGTCCGAACAGAAGGCACCCTCCCCTCCCGTGTCCCACCGCCGGCCCGCTGGGTCCCGGCCCTCGCGGATGCACGGAGCGCGGGGAGCCCACAAGGGACATTACCTGAGCAGTCCCCATCACGGCTGGGCTGGGTGCAGGCCGAGGGCGTCCAGTGGCTGGTGCTCTGAAACTGCGCCGGGCTTATGGCCGCGCCTCACGTGGTGCCAAAGCCTAAGATAAGGAATGGATAGAAATGGGGAAAATATGATAAAAAAAACATAAGCAAACTCCCACCGTGGACAAGAAAACACATGGAATGGGCACAGACAACATGACACCAGGCGATAATTAAAACAGAGAACAGCGATGTGGCAGAGAAACTGCCTATAAAAAGTGAGGCCAGCGAGGCTTAAGTAAGACCCTGAAACGCTGGGTATATACGCGCAGACCTGTGTCCATGGCGAAAAAGAGGTCATTTCTCAAGCAGCGCATGACACGACGAGACGTGGCTTTCCCACCTTCAAGGTACAGAACCGGAGAGAAATAGTACAACCATGCTTTAAACCAGAGTACGGGGGCGCCTGGGTGGCTCAGTCGTTAAGCGTCTGCCTTCGGCTCAGGTCATGATCCCAGGGTCCTGGGATCGAGCCCCGCATCGGGCTCCCTGCTCAGTGGGAGGCCTGCTTCTCCCTCTCCCACTCCCCCTGCTTATGTTCCTGCTCTTGCTCTCTGTCAAATAAATAAATCTTAAAAAAATAAAATAAATAAAATAAAATAAAATAAAATAAACCAGGGTACGATTCTCAGATAAGCTGACGGCAGAAGCCATATTGGTGAAGCCAGGCTAGCTCCACGACCCCAAGAAACAAGAGCGCTACCAGGAATATTAACAACTGCTCCTTCTCTTTCCAGGGGAAAAACAGCACCAGACCCTGATGAATCTGAGGGTTGCAAGAGCGTGTATTTTGATAAATTCTTAACCTCTCTGTTCCTTCTCTCATTGGAAACTAGTACAGACCCCACCACCACGTGCATCTGATGAAACGGGACCGGGTCTCTTCCAGGGGATTGTTGATAACATCACGTGGTGCGTTTGTTCCTACTGAGTGGGCACAATCATGGAACACGTACCTACACACACTTCACGCACCCTCAGAAACCATGCTCGTGTTCTGTAGCTTTCCATGGAGGCCAGAAGCCCTGCATAGTGCACTCACCTTCCGAAACCTACTCTGTCCCCAGAGTCTCTGACCAAACACGTTACCAGATACCACGTGCTTCCATTCAAATGTACGAGCCTCACAAGGTAGGAAAATCAGCTGTTTTATGTCGGCAGGCATACTCCACAAATACTGACTGTGAAGAACACGCAAACCGGAAAGCAATCCCAGGTCCCCGTACCCGTTAGGATGTCTGCGGTGACTGTCACCTAAGCTGTGTATTCCCAGGCATCGCCTCCTGAAAGTTCCAGAATGACACTGTTCCTCACTGGCATTACTCACGTCCCATACAGGGATTTCTCCTTTGTTTCTTGTTTGAAGACTCACACGGACAAACAAGCATTTGGCTTGTTTCCGGTTTTTACCAACTGCTAGGAATTCTGCACATTTCTATACGCTTCTCAGTGTGTTTTGGAAACACACTCCTGGGAGTGGCCTTAGCAGGTCACAGGACACGCGTGTGCCAGGGCCCACGTCACCTATCGCCAGGTTTTCTGTGGGTCTCTGCTGGAAGAAGAGTTTCTCACTGTTCTCACGGATTTGCAAAAACTTTTGTTATGATTACTGACCAAATATATTTCCATGCAGACTGCCCGTTCCATAGACTTGTCTACTTCTTTAGGGGGCAGTTGCTACTATGTAGCATCTCTGTATATATTCCAGACCACCTGCTGCAACACTCCTCCTGCCTTCTGATGCGTTTGTTTACTTCGCAGTGGTGGCTTACAGCAATTTACATGGACTTAATGGGATTTATGTCCAAGTCTATCACTCCTTTTTTTTTTTTTAAGATTTTATTTATTTATTTGACAGAGAGAGACACAGCGAGAGAGGAAACACAAGCAGGGGGAGTAGGAGAGGGAGAAGCAGGCTCCCCGCGGAGCAGGGAGCCTGATGCGGGGCTCGATCCCAGCACTCTGGGATCATGACCTGAGCCGAAGGCAGACACTTAACCGACTGAGCCACCCAGGCCGCCGCTATCACTCCCTTCTTTAAGGGCTTCTATCATTTTCTCTTCCCAATTCCACGATTTAAAAAATATATTTGACTACGTTTTGTTTTAGCATTTCTACAGCTATTTCTAATGATTAGATCATTACTGTTTGAAACTCTGAGTTGCGAGGTAGAAATTTTCTCTCCAATGGCTAACCAATTATCCCAATAGATCTGCTGAATAATCCATATTTTCTCCACCGACTTGAAAATGCCACTTGTACAGAAAAGACGGTCCTACAGGTCAATTTATCTCCTGTAGCATTGGGACCGGTGTTCCTCTCTAAGGAGATCAGAATGCCCACCTTTCAGATTTTCTTTAAAACTCTTTATTAGACAATCTTAAAATTTATTCTTCTGCCTTGACTTTATCCCTTAATCAAATCCCCACTCCCTACCTTCAGTGCCCCCCCCAAACAGGAATTTGATCGAAAATGTATCTCACACACACACACGCTCACGCACCTGAAGTGAAGTGATAGGTTTTAATAATGAGTTTGCCATTAAAGGGTCTCTCCCTACCTAGCACTCAGTAACGTTTTATATCCTTTCCAAGTATTTCATAGTTTTGGGGTTTCTTCCCTATAGACCTTATGCATTCCTGTTTTCTCCCAAGGTGTTCTGCAGGGTTTACTATTTCTGAGAATGGATGCATTTTGCCATCACACACAGTACAGTTCATGATTTTTATTTACAGATCTTACATTTGTTCTACATCCTCCATGTTCCTACTTACCTAATAGATTTTGTATGGCCTCTTCCTCTTTCCACTGGACATTTCTAACATTTTATGTCTTTTGCTTTCCCATGTAACCTTAACTGGAGACCCCAGAATAATTGGGGCCAAGAGTGACCATTCTGGTGTTGCTGCTTTGATCCACAGTTTAGTATTCCCCAATCATTACTCTGCTTGCTGTGGGGTTTCTGATTATAACCTGAAGCCTGTTTAGGAAGTGTCCTGCCATTACTCTTAGAATTTCATCCTAAGTGGCTGCTATGGTGTTTCAAGGTCATTCAGGGTCTCCTGATACAACCATGTGTGTGTTGTTTTTTCAACATGCTTGTATCTTACTACAATAGAGATGCTATTATTGAAATACTCTTCCATTTATGGAACAAAGCCCATTTGGTCATATTAAATATATACCTAGACACAATTTGCTAATATTTTATGAAATTTATATTTATATTAAGTGAAATTAGCCTTTTTCTGCTATATTAACAAGTCTGGGAATTACTCATTAAAAGAGACTGATGGTTATAACTCTGAACTAGTTAAGATAATACAGAATCATCAATTTGTAGAAGTTTGTGCAGAATTTACCTATAAAACCGATCCAGTGACTTTCATAAAAGAACATCTAAGAAAAATTTTAATGGACCATTCACACTTTCTAGCTTTTGTTGGATCAACTTATGTCACTTATATTCACCAAGAAAACCAATCATTTCATCTTGATTTTCAAATTTCTCAGCAAAAATTTCTGCGGATTATATGGCCCTTTTAACTACTTGTGATTCTATCATGTTCTTCATCCTTAATCTTCATATTCTTAAAATTTCTCTTAATTTTCTTTATGAATCTTGCCCAAGTTTAGCTACCTGCAAGACATTTTTTAATGTTCGTTGTGGTTGTTGTTGAATACGGAATACTTTTTTTATGTTTTATGGGAGTATAGTTAACATATGTTCTTTTAAACATCAAGAATTCCATGTTGTATCTAATCCAATCTGAATAAACAGAGTATTTGTTTTTATGTTTGAGTTTCACCCAGCTATGTTTATTGTGATTACTGATAAACTGGGACTTACATTGTCCTGATAGTTCACTTAATTTGTTTTTCTTTGTACTTTTTTATTCTTTACTGCTTTATATAGGATTTTTCACTATAGGATTTTTCCTTATCTAGGATTTTTTAGTACCTATATATTTTATTTCTCCAACAGTTTTAACATATGCAAGTATACGTGTATTTTTCCAGCAAAGCCATTAATCAGTATCTCCAATATCCTCTTGAACACAAGACAACTTGGGATGCTCACACTTGCCTCCAAGTTCACAAAGCCCTCCCCACAGCACAGCTGCTTTGACATTACTATTGTGTGGGTACCAAAGGAAAATGTATTACTTATCCTAAAATCAATACTTATAAATAAGTATGTCCTCGATCTCTTGGCTAGCATCCTTCTGGGTTCATTATTCCTCATGCTCAAAAATATCTTCTCATTTTTTTTTCAACATGGTCTCTGTGAGGTAAACTGTCCAGGTCCTTGTATGTCTGGAAAGGTCTTTATTTTGACTTCAATACTGAATGACAGACAAGGTATAGAATCCAAGAAATCCAACAGATAGCTTCAGGCACCTGTTGTTACTTTTGAGAAATTTCTCATTAATCTATAAGCAATTTCTGTTCTCTTGACTAAGTTTTTCAGGATTCTGTCTTTACCCTGGATACTGCCGTGTTTTATGAGGATGGGTCAAGATGTGCATCTTGTTTGTCTTTACTCTGGCCTAGCAGGTGGTACAATTTTTCTGTATCCATTTTTTTACTTGAGTTTTTAAATTCCAGTTAGTTAACATACAGTGTGATATTAGTTTCAGGTGTACAATACAGTGATTCAACACTTCCATACATCACCTGGTGCTCATCAGGACAGGTGCACGCTTTCATCCCCATCATCTGTTTCTTGCAGCAACGCCCCCACCCCCCCCCCCCCCGCCCCCGCCGGCCCATCTCCCCTCTGGTGACCATCAGTGTGTTCTCTGTAGTTAAGGGTCTGTTTCTTGCTTTGCCTCTTTTTTGCCTTTTGCTCATTTGTTTTGTTTCTTAAATTCCACATGAGTGAAATCATATGGCATTTGTCAGGTGGTACAATTTTTCAGTCTGAAAACAGTTTTCATCAATTTGGGAAGATTATCAGCCATTTTATCACAAATACTGATTCACCCCATTATTCCTTTTTTTTAACTTCTATCAGAAGCATTTTCTGCCTTTTGGATCTATGCACTGCATCCCTGGGATTTCTCATGTTCTTTTTGTGCTTAGTACTAAGAAATTTCTTCAGCTTCATCTTCTAGTTCACTAATTTTTTTTCAGCTATGTCTGATCTGTGAATGTCTGAGTTTTAATTTCAAGGGCTATAATTTTTATAATTTTTTAAAGATTTTATTTATTTATTTGAGAGAGAGAGAATGAGAGAGAGCACATGAGAGGGGGGAGGGTCAGAGGGAGAAGCAGACTCCCCGCCGAGCAGGGAGCCCGATGCGGGACTCGATCCAGGGACTCCAGGATCATGACCTGAGCCGAAGGCAGTCGCTTAACCAACTGAGCCACCCAGGCGCCCAATTTTTATAATATTTTTAACTACATCACCTCCTACTCTTGCTGCATAGCTGTCCCCCCATACACAGGCTGCAAACAGGGATAGGAGCAGGGTACCAACTCCAAGATACAGGCTTCATTAGTGACATAGCCTCCGAACATAGGTTACATAAACACGATGTGATGTTCCCTAACGTGTAAAGTGGAGATAGTAACAGGACCCACCTCGTAAGGAAGTTGTAAGGACTAAGTGGGTTATTCATGTAAAGTCCTCAGAACATTGGTGGGAACATCTTAAGACTCAAAACATGTTGCAAACATGGCCTGGGCGGGGGAATGTTTGCCCTCAGAGTTCATGCCCTGTGCACCTGTGGGCCTATTAATTCAGTTACACTAATCCAGGTGTTGGCAATGTCAGTTCTAATTTTCACCACTCCTAATTTTAAGGAGAAAGAAAACTAAATTCTCATTGTAAATTTCTCCCTTTTTCATGGTATCCCACTCCTATTTTATAGATGAGATTTAGGGTCTTTTTCTGAGTTTTCCTCTGGTCTATCCTTTAAATTTACTTTAACAGCAGGCTGCCCTGTGTAATTCAGTGTACTTTGTCTTTCAAGTGAGGAGTACATTCAATGGCCTACTTTGCTCACCTCTCTGTCCCCTCATCTCTCACACCCAAAGTGGCCATGAGTCTTTCTTCTCGGGCTCCAGAAAGTTGAGGGGCAGGATGACAAGCATCTTCTTCCTGATTGGCTGGGAAAACATGGACTCTCCATCAGTGAAGAAAGGCAAGACCTCAGACTCTTGGGCCCTTCTGAGTATGCAGAGCTGGGGGAGGGAGAAAGGGGTGCTCCCCCACATTCCAAGGGAGAACGTTCAGGTCAGGACAGCAGGTCCCTCGGTGAGGGTCTAATCAGCACCTCTGAGCTTTTTAGACCCTCAAACCTCCTTTAGAATTGCACTGCATAATTGTAATATAAATTTAACTTTCCATTTTTATTCTTCAGTGCTGAAAAGAATAGGTTTTAAGAAATCTCACACACACACACACACACACACACAGGCTTCAAGAATGCAAAGCAGAGAATGGTCCATATTTATATTTTACACAAGGTATTTTCCCTAATAAAAAGAAATTAGATGAATATAGGAATCTACTTTCCAAATCACAAAATATTTTCCTGATTACTGCATATGCACATGAATATAGACATTACACCAAATATTACCTACCTAATTTCTAATATCCACAAATACTTCAACTGACCTTCCCAAAATATCTCAGGTACTTTTTACCTTTTAAAAAGGAATATGAGGGCACCTGGGTTCGGTTGGTTGAGCGTCCACCCCTTGATTTTGGCTCAGGTCATGATCTCAGGGTCTTGAGATCAAGCCCCACATCAGGCTCCGCACTCAGCAGGGAGTATGCCTGAGATTCTCCCTCTCCCTCTGCCTTTGTCCCTCCTCCCTTCCTCTCTAAAAAAATAAATAAAAATTAAAAAATAAAAAGGAATATGAACCACTATGGAACTGAAGAACATAATGTCTGCTCTGCTGCTCCTTTATTATGAGAAAATATAGAAATGTCAAATTCTGTTTAGTTGGTTGAAAAGTAATCTACTCAATAACAAAAATATCTTCTATTATAGTTAAGAAAAGATGATGGCAAAGCATAACTGAGTAATGCCAACAAGACAATCCCCCATCATTCTACTTATCCCATTTTGCGCTTACATGATGCAGAGATCAGTAATTCCCTCACTGGACCCCATCAGCCAAAGCAGTCATCACCCCTCTTTCCAACAAATGTGAACTAACCACTTTCCACATTTCCACACACATGGACAAAAAGTAGAACATGTTCACAGAGATGTGTACAGACCTTGACCTGATGTAATCCTAAATATCACACAGTAGGCTAAGGTCAGAATGTATGAACAGAAACATAAATAATGTGAAAATAAGTCCTTCAACACTATCAGGTAAGTGCTATGATAGCATTATTTTTTCCTCTAAGCATTAAATTACAGGCACCCACTTAATAGCAAGCTTCTGTGTTTACAGAAATTTTATATACAAAAATATATACTCAAAAGCACTATTAAATTCAATCAGTATGTTATAAATAGGAATTTTACTATACGCATGTTAGCATCATCACTATTGTTCCTTAAATTCAATTTTTCCTGTACTCCAGAGCTGCATGTCTTAATTTCAATCTGATTTCTCCAACCAGCTTAGATATTTAGTTCATATATTCATGTAGTCTTCGAGATATTTAATCTCTACACCCAATGTGGGGCTTGTACTCACAGCCTGAGATCAAGAGTCACATGCTCCACCAACTGAGCCAGCCATGGATGTCTTCTAATTGATAATCTGTTATCCCCATCTTTATCAATGCCTGATGCAGTCTCCTTAGCACCCAGAGCAAGGGCACATCGCTAATTTAATTCCATCTGTTTCTATCTGATCCCTATGTAACACATTACTCTAGGATTGCAGATTTAATTGAAATGTCATGGGCATCTCTTTATTAGCAAAAGAACACCACTCTCCACTACCTTCTCTAATACACTACATCTTCTCTGCCACAAACTGATTCTTCCTTCTTTCAAGTACCTGCTTCCTCCTCTCACCTTCGCTGCCCCATCTTCCACTCTGATTGCTCTGCAGGAAGAAAGCAGAGTGGTCCCTGCAAGGCTGGAGGAGTACAGAACACCACAGGACAGGGATGCACACTGCCACTTGGAACAAAGTCACATACAAGGGCTGAGGCTTCATCCACGGCCCTTCACACTCATGCAGCTGGGTCTCCAGCCTGCAGATTTCAGACTTGCAGCCTCTGCAGTCATATGAGCCAACTCCCTACAATCAATCAATCTAGACAGAGATATAGGTAGAGATACACATCCTATCGGTTCTGTGTCTTGGAGATCCCTGACAATATACATCTCAGTAGCAATCACATTGTGTTTGGTGGCAGGTAATAGAAAAATGAACTCAAACTCACTTAATAATAAAGGTGGTTTACTGGCTTTATTGGCCTACGTGAATGCCACGTCCAGAGCCTCAGAGTTGGTTTGATGCCTTGGCTCCATGATGCCAAGTACTTGGGAATCACATCTTCTCCTTGTACCTTATGATCACAGCTACAACCCAAAGATGATTACGCCTCATGGTGGCAGGACGGCTGCTCAGAACTCCAAGATTTTTTGCTCACTTACAGGGAGAGAATGTGAGTTCCAGAAGCTGCCTTTGAAGAGAGGAAACCTCTTTCTCTGAAACCCCTTTTCCAATTTCAAAGACTTGTCAGATTATGTGCCCAATGGAATGCAAACCCATGGCCACGTGATGCAGCTAGCTTCCTCCAAAGTTCCTGGGCTGCACTGGGACACGGGGATGTGGCAGTGGTAATGTTATGGGCATTCCAACAGAGATCGGGATCCTGACGTACACATCAAGACAGCAGAGCTAAAAGTCTCGGCAGGATCTCTCTGTCCAAGCTTAGAGTCTCCTCACAAGCTCTTACTTTTCCACAAGTATTAAAGCAGGAGAACCAATTCTGCAGCTACCCATGGATGCCACTGTTCACAAAATGCCATCTAATCAAGTCTGGCTATTGCATTTAAACACGTGTCCCTAAGTAAAACAAGCACGTTTCCAAATGCTAGAAATGTTTCAGATGAAGACTGAGTGAGGAAACCAACATGTGACAATATTAAGACATCAATCCACAAATCCCTGTGAACTGCTTTTCTTCTTCTGTCTTCAGTTTAAAAAATCATTAATAAGTTGGATAAGAAAACTCATACCTTTTTAGATTCTCATGTTGAAAATGGTACTAAATTTGTTTAGTAAACAAGATTATGGGAAATTGATGTGGCATATGTCATAAACAAGAATGTAGAAAAATGATTTACAGTGTAATGAGGTTCATTTATAGAATGTGCTTCAAAAACCATAGGTGGCAAAGAGTTGGGCGTGAAATCCAATTAGCAGAGCATTAGATATTTCTATCTTCATATTTGCAATTGTTTTATAATTGTTGTATTGCCATTAGCATAAGATGTGTAATGGTGTGTGCCAGAGAAGTAACTCTGTTTTGCTTAATATCTTAACTAATAACTAAAAAGATAATAAGCAGAATTTCATTATAAGATGCATTTTGAACAATACTGAATTATCATGTGTTTCCAGAGTCAGTAGAATTGGAGGGAAGAAAAGGCAGAGGTCAGCAATGGAGACAGTAAGCTGCATTAGGTTCATGTGAAGTCCACACTCTCCACAAAGAGAAGGCAGACCTGATACTCAGAGGTGCCTTCCAGATCATGAATAGCCAAGTTTAAATGGCTTTGAGAGTGGATCAAGCTAAAGCCCAATGTTGCTGGAGGACTGATTCCCACAGAGGAAAGGATTTAGAACAAATCGCCAGCTGCAAATTGAAGTTCACAATGGAGGTCTCCTGACTGCGGTCCAAGGTTCCTCTAGGGCATCACAAACCAAGACAAAGTGGTACGAGGGTGCTCCATTCTTTTTAACAAGTCAGAAGGACCACAGACCAGTACTTCCCATGACAAAGTCTATTGCGGAAAACGAAATAGGATAGTCGAAGAAATCCTGACAACCCCTCCTCGTGCTTGAAGAATGATGGCATCTCCATCCTCCAGTCGTGCCCTCAGTGAGACCAGGGATAGACAGTCAGCCAAGCCACTTAGTTCTTATTAACAGATCTACTCGCATGAAAAATAACTCCACTTGTTACTGAATTCAAGTTAACCCAGAGCAGTAGACACATTCTAAGATTTTTATTTATTTATTTGGAAGTGTGTGCACATGCACACGCACGCGCAAGAGACAGAGAGAGAGAAAGAGAGAGAGTGCGCGCACGTGCAAGCATGAGCAGGGGGAGGGGCAGAGGGAGAAGCAGACTCCTGCTGAGCAGGGAACCTAATGCGGGACTCAATCCCAGGACCCTGAGATCATGGCCTGGGCCGAAGACAGATGCTTCACTGACTGAACAACCCAGGCGCTCCAACACGTTTTAGAACAACAGGAAGGACTTTTATCCATAGTGCTGTTTTTCCCCAAAGCTCTGCCACGAAGCGGGCACTTCAAACCTGGCAGGACCATGCTGGCTGAGACAGAAGCTGGAGGGGCCGAGACACCTGGGTGCGTGACTTGAGCAGCACACACGCTGCGTGAGAGGGTGCGTGTGAACCCACACTCAGCAAGTTCTCTCCTGAGCAGTAAAAGTTTAGATCAAATCAGGGGTCTAAGAAGTGAAAAGATCTCAAATGGTGTCTCAGCCGCAAACCACCAGACGCAGGCCCACGTGAGGACACAGCAAGCATGCATAAAATGTGAAGAAATTCTGATTTGCAAGGTACCATTTTGAAAGGTACTGAGTGTTAAGTACAAATGTTACGATAGGGTAAATTAGGCGTGCGTTGACCTAGGGTAGGGTAATAGCCACTGCGAATTTACGGTGGGTCATGAGCTGGTGGGCTGCTCTGGGGGTAGCCTGTGTACCTACCTCTGCTTTGGAGAAACACCGCCTCTTACCCAGTCACGCACCTGTGGGGACAGAAGGGGGCTCTGCGTGGCATTCACTGACACGCCTGAGGATTCCACCTTGGGGCAGCTCACAGGTTACCTCTCCCAGGGTCATCCCTGAAGGCACAGGTCCCAATCGGCAGCTCCCTACTGTCCTGGGAAGGGGGGATGCCATTCCCAGTCCTCCCTGGTGCTAGAATTCCCTTCTCCCAGGGGCAGACTCCCTCCCAAAGGAGAGAGGGGGCTTCCCCAGGTCTCAGCAGGCCCAGGAACAAATTCTGAAAACCACGAGAGATGAATATAACCCATACACGTCAGCCTCTGGGTCCCTCCTCCCTCGGTGAAACACACCATCACCGGCCACCACACAGGCCCTTCTTTAATACCTATACGCACAAACTCAGTTCACACCTTCTCCCGCCCAGGGCCCGCACCCAGAAGCACATCCCCAGTAGATCATATTCAACCAGCAGAAATCCAACCCATCCAACCTGCTGACACGTACACGGCGGACCTCCCTGTCACGTTAGGACACGGGACACATTATCCTCCTTGAGCTTCACGCCAGCCACGAGACCGGTATCCGCCACTGGGCGGGCACCCCTGAGCTGGGTCACACGACATGATACAACCTAGGGGAGCCACAGTTGGACTCCATCTCAGGTCTGACTTCAGGGCCAATCATTAATACTCCAAACTACCTAGTAAGTCACCCGTCTGCTCTGCGTTTGATTCTGTAACAAATCCCAGGTCTTAGCTGCCCTCCTGAGCTTCTGCTCCAGCTGTCTTTACCTCCCTGGTCCTCTGCTGCTCACTCACCTCCCTTTCCCTTCCTTAATTTCCCGTTAGCCACTGTCTTCCTCATTTCAAAGGTAGCTTTGTGTTCAAAGGGAAAAGAGGTAACAGTAAGGAGAGAGAACCGAGAAACTGCCTTGTAGGTATGGGGGAAAGTGATGAGGTTGTACAGAAAACAGACCTGTCTCAACTGTAATCTCATTCTTTGGGTTTCAAGTGAGCATAAAACAAGAGTGTGGGAGCTTAGTGTTTAGGGAGAGAACACAAACACTCTGTGCTACCAGCCCACTGGGAAAATCCAAGGTCACCAAAGACTGTCACAGAGAAAGGAAAACTCCAAAAACAGGACGTTTATGAAGATTATGCCATCTGAAGAAGGTGCCGAAATGCTGTAAGTCAAGATTATTTGAGGTTCTCTGCCCGAGCTAGGAGATGCAGGGTGGAGGCATGTGCATGGGTTATAAGTAGGCATCTACACTCTGGGCAACACTGGGGTTTACGCACCCCAAGTCTTACAGCTGGGGTAAGTATCTCTGTTGATCAACAGTGCAGTACAAACAGAACGTCCTCATTCATGATGCTCAAAATGTTCAGCATGAGCATCGCAAAGTGGGAATATGAAATTCGAGGGGAAGTACACTTCTCCGGCTCAAGCAGAGAGTCCTTTGGCCCAAGGGTTTCTGTTTTCCAGGAAAGCCTCAAGTATTGCGACTGCCTCTAGATACTAACTGGATCGTGGGATTTGAGTTTTATAGTCAGACTGACAACAGCAAGCCGAGTTCTGAATGTGGACATTCCTTGACGCCCCCGTCCGCAAGCCCTCCGCCCAGCCGTACCCAAGCTGTCCCCATGCCTTCCCGGGTCTGTGTGCTCCCCTCGCCAGCCAGCTGACCTCCAAGGGCCTGCTCACCTTCCATCAGTAAATGTGGGATGAAAGACAACATGCAGATCAGAGGCCAATCGCTTACATGGACTTCACAGTCTGTGTAGCAAGGAATAAAGCATGAGCAAAAACAGCTATGGGGCCAGGGATACACCCTGACTGTAAGCAGACAGGAAGAGATCACTCGGAGTGTGAATCCTAGACTGGGAGAGATTACTCTGCGCTGGGGAAACACAGCAAGTTCTGTGTGCAGGACATGACATCCGGGCCAAACCTGCTGGGACCCGAATGGGACGGAAGCCCTGACGATGCGGCATGAGAACAGCCAGGACTACGTATGGCTCAGCAGATGGTGCAGGAGTACCAACCGGAAAGTAGATTTCCACAAGATCGGGACACCTGAGCGCAGGCGAGGAAAGCTGGACACATTTCAGGCTGGAGGGGACCCAGTGATGACTGAGACCACGTGTGAGACAGACGGGGCCAGCGCAGGGGTGGGGGGGGGGTCACTGCAGGGGTCAGGGTCAGCACGGAGGTCAGGGCCAGCATGGGACTCAGGGTCAGC